>NW_026781338.1:0-300000 GCF_030144855.1 Hypanus sabinus
ACCAACTCCAAGCAAAGAAAACCCAGCAGCGTCTCTACTTTCTGCGAAGGCTGAGGGAAGTTAATCTCCCACTCTCCTCCCGCCATCCTCATCACGTTCGACAGGGGTTGTATGGAGAGCAACCTGAACAGGTGCATCACTGCCTGGTTCGGAAATTGCACCATTTCGGATCGCAAGACCCCTCAGCTGATAGGTTAGCTGAGAAGATCATCGGGGTCTCTCTTCCCGCCATCTCGGACACGTACACCACACTCCGCATCCGCAAAGGAAACAGCATTATGAAGGACCCCATGCACCCCTCATACAATCTCTTCTCACTTCTGCCGTCTGGGAAAAGGCTCCGAAGCATTCGGGCTCTCACGACCAGACTATGTAACAGTTTCTTTCCCCAAGATATCAGGCTCCTCAGTACCCGAAGCCTGCACAGACCCCTTGCCCTATTTGTCCTGTTAATTGTTTATTGCAATATATGCACTGTTTTATGCATTTTATGCAGTCCTCTGTAGGTCTGTAATCTATTGTATTTTCTCTGTGTTGCTGTTGCTGTTTTTTTTTTACGTCGTTCAGTCTAGTTTTTGGACTGTCATGTAACACCATGGTCTTGAAAAACGTTGTCTCATTTTTACTATGTACTGTACCAGCAGTTATGCTCGAAATGACAATAAAACTGACTTGACTTTACTTGATTATGCATATTTAAATCTGTAAATAGAAAACACCAAACTTCTTCAAGCTTAGTTGGTAAATGATACAGTCTTACGATGGTATAGGAATGAAGTCAGTTCAGTTCGTGATATCAAGTTGAGTAGAATTGAGGAGAGAGAGAGAGAGCGAGAAGTGATTTGTTTTCCAAGTAATCCGATGTCGTCGATCTTTCTGTTGTCCTCCGAAGTCCTGTTAATTTTACCAGCTGTGACCACACAAAAGGTTACCATCTTCACGCTGTGAAGCTATCAACCCAGGCAAGGGTTCAACACACCGATAGCCTTCCACCGGTCCCCCCTTTTCCACACTGCGAGTAAAACCCTTCCGTGGGAACTGAAAGCTCATCCAGTGCCTATTTCGTTTGTATTTCTGTCCGTGTCTTCAGCGTCTGTGTATTGGTCTGAACAGCCAGCTGAGCTTGTATACATCCCAAG
The DNA here is from genome assembly GCF_030144855.1 of Hypanus sabinus. Classification (NCBI taxonomy): domain Eukaryota; kingdom Metazoa; phylum Chordata; class Chondrichthyes; order Myliobatiformes; family Dasyatidae; genus Hypanus; species Hypanus sabinus. The sequence continues at coordinate 1,140 of NW_026781338.1, forward strand.
TATGCTGAACACCAGCTGTCCATTACACAGCTACGCCCTTCCGTAACCATGGAGACTCACGAGCTGTTCGGTGCTCTCTCCCTCTGAATCGGTGTACACCCATTCCCTCTTTTTAAAGTCACAGTCCATATTGAATACACCTTTGGATCCCGTCACAGTTTTTACGGATAGCGAGGGGTGCCAGCACAATGCTCCATCAATGTGGAAATGTAGTTTACATGTAGAACCAAACTGGCTTTTCTGTCTGTAACAAAATGAAACCCGTATCGCGTCAGAGTGTTTTGCTAATAATGTTCGTGCAACATTACGCTGAGCGAACCTGAGTACCTGACACAGACCGCAGTCCCTACACTGTATTTCATCTGCCACTTCATTGTCTGTTATTCAAATCTGTCTGAGTCCTTCTGCAGACACTCACTTTGCTCTAAGCTCCCTGTCCGGCTCCTATCTTCGTAGCAACTACAAAGTCGGTCACCAAGCCACCAACTCTGTCATCCAAATTGTTCATTTTAAAATGCACTGACGCAATCTCAATACCGACTCCAGAGGAACGTCATTGGTTACCGGTAGCCAACAGAATAGGCACGCATTGTGCTAACTCTTTATCTCATGCCAGTATACCAATCTTCGATCCTTGCCAGTATTTTTCCGGTAATACCATGAGTTGTGATCTTGTTTGGCAGCGTCATGTCCAGCAAGTCGTTAGAAACCATCTGAGAATCCAGGAGACAAACATCCACGGCCTCTCCTATGTCTATTCTGCTTGTTATTTGCTCAAAGAATTCCAAGAGAGTTGCAGACAATATATATCCTTTAGAAAAACAAGCTGAATTTGGCCTACTTTAACATGCGCTAAATACTCCTAAAAATCATCCTTAATGGAATCCAACCACTGACTAACTGTTCTATAATTTCCTTTCTTCTGCCTCCCTTCCTTCTAAAAGTGTGGGGTGACATTTGAAATTTCCTAGTTCGCCAAAAGCTTTCCAAAATAGAGACACTCTTGAAAGATCATTACTCATTCTTTAAGAGAAAGATGAGGGGGAATTTCTTCTCTCAGAGGCGGTGGGAATGTGGAATGTGCTGCCAGAGCAATGGCACGATTGATCTTCCAACATTTCAGAGATGTTTGGATGGGAGGGAATGTAGGTTGCTGGAACTAGGCAGATTAATGGCTTGGCACAGACTAGACTGGCCCAATGGCATTTTCCTGTGCTGCCAAAGCACATTTTCTCATTAATAATAGCATCCATACTCACTTCTGTCCACGATACTCTTGAATTACTGGCTTTTTCTGAAAAAGATGATAAGTCAGGGTAAGAGGTGTAGTGGGCAGGGGAGACAGAATAAAAAAGCGGTACATCATCGGTGACACTGGGAGAAGGGGAGAGGTGTTAATTAATAAAAATCTCCTCAGGATATGTTTTTCTTAACGAAACCAGAATTGAGCACTGCATGCCGGCATGTGTAAAACTAATATAAAATTTGCCCCATTCAGAACTAACACAAAATACAGATCACTAAACTCAAATTAGAGCATAATCCAGAAACATGAGGAAATGGTCACTATGGAAGATCAAGTGAACCACTCATGTCAGTCCATAGAAGACATCCCAGCGATTTGAGAACACAATTTCCTTGCAAACTGAGAAATGAGTGTGCTTCGTGATGGCTGTACCTCAAGTTGTACCAGCTTGATCTAAGAAACGAGTAAAATATAACTATTATTATTATTATTATTATTATTTTTTCATCATCATCATCCATCATCATCATTATTTGACAAACCTTGCATAGACATTCGATCGCTCCTTCATCATTAAAGGTAAAATAATTAATTAAATAGCCTCACTATATTCTAAAGATATAAATATGAACTTTAGTCAGGATCCGTGCAGAGCAAAGTTATGAAAGTTGCCATAGAGCTGGTAGTTCATGAACCAGATCAGCCCGATAGAATACAACTGAGAGATAGATATTAAGCACGATTAAAAGACGTGGGAGCAGAGATAGGTTATCGAGTTTGCACCACCATTTCATCATGGCTGATCCAACTTTCGTCTCTGAGCCAATCGCTTGCTTTCACCCTGTATACCTTCATGTCCTGACAAGTCAGGAATCTATCAATCTCTGTCCTAAATAAGCAGAAAGTCTCGGCCTCTACAGCTGCCTGTCCCCACACTCTGGCTAACCTCATCAGCGTTGGATATGGTGGCCCCGCTATTCAGAAACTGTTTCCTCTGGTCCCAGAATCTCCCACCACAGGACGCATTCCGACATCATCCAGCCCATCGGGGACATTCGATATATTCAAATTCTATCACCCGTCAAATTCTCTTCAGATGACAAAATATTGAATCCCGGAATCATTTTCATAAACCTCTGTTAAACTCGTTCAGATGTTGCGACTTTTTCAGTTCACAGCTGGTATGTACAGACCACGTGAGGTCCTCGGTGATGTGGATGCTAAGGATCTTAAAGCTGTTTACCCTCTCAACTATAGATCCATTGATGTCAATAGGGGTTCGCCCGTCACTATTCCTCCTGTAATCAACATCCAGCGCCTTTGATTTTGCGACATTGAAGGAGAGGTTGTTTACTTGACGTCACTGTGTCAGAGAGATAACTTCTTCCCTGTAGGCCACGTCGTTATTTTTTGAGACTAGTCCAATCAATGTACTATCGTCGGCAAATTTAATTAACAGATTGGAGCTGTGGGTGGCGATACAATCATGGGTATACAGGGAGTAAGGGAGGGGACTCGGTACATGGCCCTGAGCTGCCCCTGTGTTGAAAGTCAGAAGGGTGGAGGTGAGGGAACCCATTCTTACAATATTCTGGCGATCTGAGAGGCGGGGTCAAGGACGAGACCTCTGAGTTTCCTGTCGAGCCTGGGGGCAATTATGGTGTTGAATACTGAACTATAGTCCAATAATAGCAATCTCACTTAAGCATCCTTCTCCGGATGAGTAAGGACGATGTGTAGATCAGCGGCTATTGCGCCGTCTGCCGATCGGTTGCGTCGGTTGGCAACTTTTAAGGGGTCCAGCACCCTCCTTTCATAAAAGGGTTACATACACTAATCACACAGGCCTGCGTTAGTCACCAAGTAATCTCAATGCCCCGGTGTGTCCCCACAACCTCGTGTCAATCAGGAACGGATAGGTCCTGGGAAATGCACAACGGAAATGTGAAGGAATTTTAGGCTGGTGTTCTGGACAGGTTTTCCCCATGCAGGCAGGGAAAGGACGGTAGGCTGAAGGAACCGGACCGGACCCTAACAGTATCACCTCTGCCTTCAAATTCATCCTTCCAAAGTGAATCATTCCGTACCTTTCCGGGTTGAACTCCATCTGTAACTTTTCAGCGCTGCTCTGCGTCCTGTAGCTGTCCTGTTGTAATCTGTGACAACCTTCTATACCATCCATAATTCCACCAACTTGCACATCATTGCATGTGCAATAAACCACCATTCCACCTCCTTATTTACATAATTTTTAAAGCACTAAAATTCGGTGCTCACGGAACAAATTTCTGCAGGACAACACGGGCACCGGGATCCAGAGAGGAAACGTTCCATTCACAACAATCCTCTGCCTTCTAGGGCGTCGCTCCTGAATCCACCAGCCAACTTTTCCAGGATACCAAGTCTTCTAACGTTTTGAAATGATTAACTGAAGGATGACCATCACATCCTCACAGAATTGAAGCAGGCTCGAGAAACATTATCTTCCCCTCACAAAGCCATACTGATTCTTCCATATCAGGTAATACATCTCCAAATTCTCCTAAATTCTGTTTCTAAGAATGTTCTCAATTAAGTAGGGCTTACCGCTTCACACAGTCACCCAGGGATTCTCCCGACAACAAAAGAGAACTTATCTATCCTAATGTATTTTTTCAGAAGTTCCAGTACATCCTCCCTCCTAATCTCGATATGTTGTCGCACCTGCTCTGTACCTGGTCCACCGGATCTGAATCCTGCTGTGTACCTGTTTCGGCCGCTCCGGATCTGGTTCTACCCTTGTAGCCGCCCTGCTCTATATCTTGTTCTGCGCTGTTTGCCGGCCTGTTCATTATCTGTTTTGTCCAGCTGGTCGTGTTCCCCTGCTTCTCTCGTACGCTGGTCGCGCTGTTCCGCCTTATTCGCCTTGCCCGCGTTGTCACGCTGTCGGTTGACTTTCCCAATGTACCCGGTGTATCACGGCAGTACTGCTGCTCACCCTGGACCAAGCTCCCTTCTGTTACCTCGCCTCCTTCGGGTAAGCCAGGCCGTCGTCGTTACCCCTCGCGTGGTTCTGTCCCTTCTTGTCCCTTGCCCCCATCGGGTAAGCCAGGCCGTTGCCTTTACCCTACGGGTGGTTCTGTCCCTTCCTACCCCTCAGCTCTGATGGGCTGTGCCCCGCACCTGCCCAGGTGTCCGCGCCTTGCCCAGGCCTACGTGTTTCCGCCTGGGATGCGGCCCTGCCCGTGATCCATATGCCTTGATGACTCATCCTGCCCCGCTTGAAATCTGGGATCCTCTCGCCTCGCTTGATCTCCGGGATCCAGTCCCGCCTGCATTACCCTTTACATGCCATGGCATCCCCATCCTGTCCTACCCCTAGCACTTCAGTGCCTGCGTCCTACATTTGGGTCCATTCCATGTCCGCTCCTGACAGATACTTTCTCAAGTCAACCGAGGGGCGCATGCTAGTAAAAATTCCTCAATGGAAACAGAGTGATGAGACGTTCTCCAATAAGGCGAGACCCGCTCATCGCTCCGAGAACCACAATAGGCACAGAGCTACTCTCTGCAGAGGAAGTGTGATTAAACGGTGACTTTGAACATTTCCGCTGTTCTGCACTTACTCATTGTGACGCTCGAAAGGCAATATACCTGACAGTAAATCAGGGGATAAAAATACAACCTCGTGGCAAATAATAGAACAACCTGGGAACCTGGGCAGGATTCACAGATTTCACTTGTTTCTTTTGTTCAAAGAGAGAATGGATAGAGAAATAGTGGTAGAATTGTGGCAGGGTTGAGAATATCATTGAAGTGAAATAGACTGCACCGCACGTCACGGGTATGAGGTGGTCAAGTCATTCACTGGCAGAGGTCAGGCTCCTGCCAAACGGTCCATGTGCGCGCTGGAAAACATTGCTTTTCAAATGGTCCACAGCCCTCGCTAATTTCCAGGAGACACGTTCCGTTTTTGCTCATAGGTCTCTGGAATATCTCTGTGGATCTTTTAAACTCTTTTGAGGAATATGTGCAGTGCACTTTATTGTAACACGTGTCAGATGTTACTGAGATTTCCATAGCTCAGTCCGCCCTGAACGGCTGGAGCGAACGAAAGAAAAGAACAAACGGATGTTCCGCTTTAATAAAGAAGTGTTCTCCATTTCACCTGCCAGAACAAACTCTTTCCCTCAATTTCAGAAGCCAATGTGTTCCGTCAAATGGTACCAAATAAATCGACTTCAAGGTGAATGCCTACTTTAAAAGCAATACAGATACAAAAGATAGAATAGACACATATCCTATTTTAATGACTCAAGCCAGGTATCACGGTAAATAACGTGAAAAATTCACATAGATTGCAATATCCCTTGAGGAGTCAAATTCATGACACGGGAACAATGAGTAAAAATAGTTCAACGTAAGTGTTTGTGCAGTTGTTTGTCACTAATGTCCCTGACGTGATCGCCATGCTAATTGCCTCAGTGGAATTGTTTTCACCTCAATAAAAGTCTGTTAAACCGATCCCCAGTCCATGTGAGCAGCTGAAACGCTCCGTACAACTGAACGCTCCTTCTGACGGGATATGGGATATCCGCCGATTTTCAACATCGCGGCCATTTTCTATCCCACACTTGTAGCGGTTGGTGTCCCCGGTAAGATGCCGGAGCTGGTTACTTTATGTGTGGTGCCGCCGTTACTCTGCTGCGGTATCCGCACTGTTACTGAGCACAGATGCAACCGTCGGCTGAAACGTGTTTCCGGAATGGGGGATTCAGACTTCTAACGGTTTTACTTGCATTTTCCATATTTCGATAGCAGTGTTTTCTTCCTTTGTCAATTAGGTTGGTCCAGAAATTGCCGCAGTTTCATAATTTAACCTCCCTAGGCTTTCTTAAGTGATGCTGGTCTCTGCTTTTCTAGGTCCGTGTATCTATCAGCGGAGACACATTTATTTAAATGAAGGTCCAATATATTTCCAACATATAGGACTGTTCTTCCGTAGTCAGTAAATGAGCACTCGTGCTTGATATCTCCATGATGCCAATCTGTCAACGCTACAAACAATCCCTTCGGCTATTTCACCTCTAATAATTGACATGGTGTTGTTTACAGGAGCGATTGACTGCTCACCGGTCCGTGAGTCGTGGAACTCGGAATCCTCGCTCTAAACTGTGGGAATGTCGCCAACCCACTGACACCCACATCCGTCATTGTCCTCCAGCCGGAGTGCAGCGACGGAGACCGCACACACTGGACCCCCGCATTCCACTTCCAAACGGACCATGCCCTGCATAACATCGGTAGAATGGGGGCATTCAGGGAACTGACCGTATCACTATTTTGTTTCCAAATTTCTTGCAGTTAATTTAAATGCGATTGTGATCCTCTCTCGGGGAAAGTGCGGACTCTCCAAATGCATCACCCGTTACCTGGTTGGAATGGCAACAGCGGATATGATGGTGGTTATCGTTGTTGCTTTAGTGGAACAGACCAACAATATCTACATTTATTCCAGATCCCTGCTCATCACTCCTGTATGCGCTCTGACACTTTGTATTTCGGCTTGTAACGAGGGATTTTTCTGTTTGGTTCACGGTCAGTTTTACCTTCGATCGCTTCATCGCAATATGTTGTCAAAAGCTGCGGGAGCGATACTGCACCGAGAGAACAGCAACGGTGGTTCTGGTGACCGTGGTTATAGTGAGCTGCGGGAAATGTGCACCGGTTTACTTTGCCGTTGAACCTTACGTCATCATTGAAAACATGCCCTGGCGTTGCGCCCTCACATATGAATACGCTAATTCACCCGTGTGGAGAGGATATGCATTACTGGACCGTATTTTAACACCATTGATACCAATTGGCTTAATCCTGGTGTTTAACGGGTTAACCGTAAGACATATCGTTGTGGCAAATAGAGTCCGCAGAAGGCTTCGGCACAGTGGCGACAATCAGAAAGATGTCGAGGTGGAAAAACGCAGAAAATCGATGATTTTGTTGTTTTCTATATCAGCTAATTTCATCTTACTTTGGATGCCCTCTGTAGCCTATTCTATGAAATGGCAAGCGCAAAACTATTATTACCAGGACAGATATTTGAGTTCCCCGGTATACATCCTACAGCAATTTGGGTCCATGTTGCAAATGCTCAGCATGTGCACCAATACTTGTATCTATACACTGACACAGAGGAAATTCAGGGAAGAGCTGAGGAATGGAATGAAGTACGTGTTTACATTAAATGGCCATCTGCGTAGGTAACGCCCGTGCCTACTGATAATTCAGAGGAGTTTTCAAATAAAGCCGTTTTGCAATGAACCGGTTTGTCAAATGTGTCATTAATTCAAGCAATCATATGCCTGTTCGTCCAGAAATTGCAGAAATGTCGGAGTATTGATGACTTCATACAGTTCAGGTAGGTAGCAATACAAACTCTCAATGCTCCTGGCGTGATTGTCACTTTGGTTGAAATATGTTCCAAACTATCACATCACTCGACTGTCACAAGGACAGGGATGGGTGCAGAAATTTCCGGGGATTAGATGTTTCAAGATGGACAGTTTCGCGTAACAAACTGGAAAGTGAGTGCGATGGGAAACAAGGGATATTATCGCAGCTGCAGATACGGAGGGCAACAGTGAGACAAACAGAGATATGTGATCACCTCATTTGGATTATTCCATGCAGCCGCCACTCTAACAAAAAAAAACCTGCAACGGGAACAGTGAGGAACCGATCGGGAAGCGGGACATGGACATTTACCATGTTATTGACATGGCGAACTGAAACTTCCACAATATTATTTGGCAACTCCCCAAGGTAAAAAGTTTCGGTATAGCATAATTTCTCAGTTGTGTCCAGGAAGGATTAATGTCACTATAAGAAGATAGGTGGACTAGCGAACAGTCCAAACCGGATCTAATATTAGAAAAGGAAACGTATCAGGTGACAGATCTTTCCGCGGCTCAGCATTACAGAACAACAGGGCACAACTACCCTCCATTTACCTTGACCAGGGAGCATGGGATCTATTTAAGTGGAGATCCGCGAATTATGGAATTATGGTGTTAGCTGGCAGGAACTTGGGAAGGTAAATTGGGAAAAGATGTACTCAGTGAAATGCGCAACAAATATGAGAGGATTGGATAGGGAGCATTGACATAGGGTTCAGTATAGGCTTGTCTCCGTGAAGCAGGGAAAGGATGATAGCGTAAAGTAACTCTGGGTGACAAGAAAGTTGGAACAACTCCTCAAGAGGGAGAAATAACGATTCTTAAAAATTAGGAAGAAAGAATTAGGTAAGGCTATAGCGGGTCAGAGTGTAGAAAGAAAAGAATTTAACAATGGAATTAGAAGAGGTAGAAGGGGACTTGAGAAGTTCTTGGCGAATTGCACTGTGAAGAGTAGGCGGAGACTGGACACAGTCTGGGCAGTTCAGAGGAAAACTTGTATCCAAAAAGGTAGTGAAGCTCCTCACTGAATATATTGATGAATGTGAACACAGCGTAAAACGGCAGACGCTCAGAAAGAGGATTCGGGGGAAACTTCGAAAACATTATGATGGATGATTCCCCAGTGCCAGAAGGGATATAGTCCAGGTAATTTGGGAAAGCGAGAGAAGATATTAGTGAGCTTTTGGACAGGATCTTTGTGTCTTCGCTGGCCACGGAAGTAGAACTGGATGACTTGGGGGGGGGGGGGCGGGGGGTGTAAACTATTATTCATTTGTTGCCGAAAGATAATAGGGATACTTCTTGGAATTACAGATGGAGCCTTACATCAGTAGTGGGTAAATTACCGGAGACGATTATTGAAGAAGGAAATTATGAATATTTGGAGAAACGTTGTCCGGCTACGGAGAGAGAACATGGCATGTTGTCTTTTATGAGCCAGATTGAATTATATGAAAACAAATGTGAAAATAAAACCAACAGATGAACCAGGACAGTCGATGTGGGTGCTTTAATTCTGGTCAGACGTTTGATCAGTTCCCCATAGTAGACTCATTCAGACAGTCAGACGCATGGTATCGAAGGAAACCTGGTTTCGTTGATTCAGATTTGGCTTCCTAACAGAAGGTAGATCATGTAGTAGATAGGGTGAATTCTTGCTGGAAGACAGCGGACAACCGTGTTCCGCACAGAGCGTCGAAATTGTGGTGCAAGTTGCAACTCTATTTTGGACTCTGCAGTTACAGTGTACCGAGAAACAGTGCTGAGGGAAATAACCGATTTAGTCTGACCACCCAGCAACAGCTGGAATGTTAATGGAATTAGGGGTGACGATGTAAGCAAATCGCTGAACTATTGACTGCACCGGCACGTTATCTTAACTATCCCGTCATTTACATATTACAGTAAAGATGCTAATTTATGGAAATAGGGCTGATGACGTACGCAGATCGCTCAGCTGTTGACTGCACCGGAACGTTATCTTAACTACCCAGTCATTTACATATTACAATAAAGGTGCTAATTTATGGAAATAGGGCTGAAAACGTAAGCAGATCGCTCAGCTATTGACTGCACCACCAGGTTATCTAAACTGACCTGTCATTAACATATTACAGGGCAGATGCTACAATGACTGCAAAGCAATCATTTCCAACGGAGCCCTACAACTTAAAAACAGCTTTTCAAAGTGTACAGCAGCAGGTTTTTCTGCTGATTAAAAATATCTAGCCTTCCAAAATGCCAATTCCAAATTCACAGTTCAAGTATACACCAAGTTATCCTAATGCCAATTTACCTCTGTATCGTGGTTTTATCGTATCGGGTGTAGATACACTCATATTTCAATCCCTTTAACCCTGAATCCACATGGCCTGTGTGGAATCCGTGTCTCCCTCTGAGATCAATAATAAATGAAACACGCAAAACTACACAAACTGAAAACGCAGCGAAGGCAAAGCAAATATCCGGGCTCACACTTGTCTTCCTTCAAACCCATCGCAGGCAATTGGAGAATACAGATTAAACAACTTCCAAATCTTCCATCTTCTCATGCTGTAAACATCCATTAACTCAGTCTCCATGCTTCAGTTTGCGCAAGGACAGAGGGATCGAACAGTATCAACGACTTTCTAGATTGGTCTGTGCAGTGAGACATTAAAATTCTAACCCAGATATCCAGCGAGATAGCCAGAGGGAACCAACGCACAGAAATAGGGACTTCAGCCCGTCCAGCCAATGAGGATTTATTTAAACTGCCTACTCCCATCGATCTCACCCGGACCGTGGCCATCCATATCCCAGTACTTATCCAATCATCTATTAAACGTTCACATCGGAATCTCAATGCATTTGCGTAGGCAGCACTGTCTACACTCTGGAATCCATCTGGGTGAAGAAGTTTCCCCTCCTATATTCCCTAAACATTTCACATTTCACCCTTCACCCATGATCTCCAGTTGTATTCTCGCCCAACATCAGTGGAGAAAGCCGGCTTGCATTTACACTCTCTATACGCCTCATAATGTTGTCTTCCTCTTTCAAATCTCCCCTCAGTCTTCTGCCCACTCGGAAATAATGTTCTAACATACGTAATTGTTCCTTCTAATTCAAAACATCCAGTCCCGGCAATAGCCGGGTAACTTTGTACTTTATTCGTTCAAACATATTTATATATGCCCTGTTGGTAGTTGAGCAAAAATTAGATCTAATTAGGCCTCAACAATTTTTTAAACAGCATCGACATAACACCCCAACTCCTGAACTCAGTACTATCGTCTATGAGGGCCAATGTAAGAAAAGCTTTTTTTTTGCGACGCTGTCTAACTGCGCCATAACTTTCATTGAATATGGAGATACATTCCCAGATTGGTTTGTTCTATCGTACTCCTCAGTGCCCTGTTTCTCATTGTGTCAGATCAAGCCTAGCTTGTCCTCACAAAGTGCAAAATCTAACACTTGTGTATGTGTTGAATCCAACCCGCCGTTTTTCAGCCCGTTGTTCAAGTTGGTCCAGAGCCCGCTTAATGCTCCGTTAGTCTTCCTCACTGAGGAGAAAGAGACCGGGGAATGTAAAGAGACTGCGGCGAGAGTCTGAGCAGGAAGGGAGGGAGAGAGACGCGGACGAGATTTTAGGATAGGAGAAACGGCAAAGGGCGAGAGAAACTGAGCGAGACCGGGTGCGGCGGGGTAGAAGGAGAGACCGAGGGCTTAGAGAAAGACCGGGGGGAGGGAGGTCGGGGAAGTCGAGAGATCTGAAGTGAGAACAGATATTTCTGGCGTGCAAAGATCATTGTGAGGAGGAAGATTGGAACAGAACTCGCTCGGGGAGAGCCCGAGACAGCGGAGGGCGGCGTAAGATATGCGTGAAACATGATAGGAGAGAAATTGGCCGGCGGGGGGGGGGGGGGGGGGGGGAATTGGGGAGGCTGATGGATACAGAGGGACGCGAAATTAAAATACCTGGGAGGGAAATAGACACTATGGGTTGAGAGAGAGAATTGGATGAGGTCGGAAAGTGTGAGTCAGAGAATACAGTCCATACATGCACTGAGCGATTAGAGGACTTTCCTTCCTGCAGGGAATTCTGGGAGTACAGCGCTTCCATTCTAAAGTCCTTCAGAAACAAGCAACCCGTGTCATCTCGCTGACCTCTCTCACCTCGACTGCTTAAATACTCTCCTTCCCACACCGTATCCTCGATCTCGCTTTCCTGAACCGGTTTTCGCGATCTTCACCCTCTCTCTCCCTCTCTGTGATCACATCCGTTGGCTCCTTTTAGGAACGCGCAAAGTAGTTTGATGAAACATACTTAGTCATGTTAGTAATGGGACACTCTGGACAATTTACAGTGTTGTACCTTTTCCCCGGCGCCCCTCTACCCGCCTGTCGGCTGTATAACCTGCCCGACCAAAAAGGGAAGCAGTGGAGGCTTACCTAAATGACTCTTTCACGGCGGGCATTATCCGACCCTCATCTTCCCCTGTAGGCGCAGGATTCTTCTTTGTGGGGAAGAAGGACAGCTCACTGCGCCCCTGCATTGTCTACCGTGGCCTGAACAACATCACCATAAAGAATAATTGTCCACTGCCCCTCATCAACTCTGCCTTCGAGCCCCTTCACGTAGCCACAACTTTCTCTAAGTTTGACCTGCGGAGTGTCTATCACCTGGTCAGGATAAGGGAGGGAGGTGAGTGGGAAAACAGCTTGTAATACCCCTCTTGGTAATTTCGAACATCTGGTCACTACATTCGGCCTCATCAATGCCCCCGCTGTCTTCCGAGCCTTGATAAACTATGCCCTTACGTAATTTATTAATAGTTTCGTTTTCTTTTATTTGGACGACATCTCTATCTTCTCCCGTTATCTCCAGGAACACACGCACCATGTTGGTCAGGTTCTTCAGAGGCTTTTGGAAAACCAGCTATTCGTTAAGGCAGAGAAGTGCAGGTTCCATGCCCGTTCCGTCAGTTTGCTGGAGTACATCATTGAGAGCGGCCCAGTGAGGGCGGATCTCGAAAAGATCCGGGCGGTGGCGGAGTGGCCAAACCCCACGACGCTTAAGCAACTCCAGCGATTTCTGCGGTTCGCAAATTTCTACCGTCGCTTCATCAGGGATTGCAGCCGGGTGGCAGCGCCCCTTACTCGATTCACCTCTCCTGAGACCCTTTTCACTGGACACCCGAAGCGGCCCAACCTGACCCGTCTGGTCAATTCATTGTGGAAGTCGACGCCTCCGACTCTGAGTTGGGAGCGGTCCTCTTCCAACGCTCCAGCCCAGACCAAGAGCTCCATCCCTGCGCCTCCTCCTCTCGCCGCCTAAACCCCGCCGAACGGAACCACGACGTAGGGAACCGGGAGTCACTGGCCGTCAAACTCGCTTTGGAGGAGTGGAGACACTGGCTGGAGGGAACGGAACATCCATTCATCGTCTGGACGAACTACAAGAACCTCGCATACATCAAAACCGCCCGACCAGTCATCCCAGAGCACTCATCTGGCTTGGGTAAAGTACGCCCACAACTCCCTGGTCAGCACCGCCACCGGAATGTCTCCCTTCGAATTCTCCCTCAGTTACCAACCCCCTCTGTTTCCAGCACATGAAGATGACATCGATGTACCTTCAGTTCAGGCCCATCTCCGCCAGTCCGGCAAGGTCTGGAAGGATGCACCCGTGGCCCTGCTCCACTCCGCCGACTGCAACCCGGAGGATTGCCGATCGCCATCGAATTTCTACACCTAATTAGCGGCCTGGGCAGAAGGTTTGGCTCTCGTCAAAAGACATTCCCCTTAAGAATGAACCCAAGAAACTCGCCCCTCGCTCCATGGGACCATTCGAAATTGAGTGTATAATCAACCCCTCGGCAGTCAGAATCAAAATGCCCACATCCATGGACATTCATCTCAGGTTCCACGTCTCCCAATTGAAACCGGTATCTCTTAGCTAATTGTGTCCATCTGCCAAACCCCTTCCACCCGCCCGGATCATTGACGACCACCCAGCGTACACCGTCTTGTGAATACTGGATGTGCGCCGCCGAGGCAGTACCTGGTCGATTATGAGGGATACGGCCCGGAGGAACGCTCCTGGATTCCCCGTTCCTTCATCCTGGATCCTTCCCTCATCTGTGATTCCATCGAGACAATCCGGACAAGCCTGATGGTTCGCCTGGAAGCTCCCGTTGAGGGATGGGGGGCGGGTGGGTTACTACCATGGTCCTTATTGTCAATTCAGTATTTTTTTTTAAATTTTCCTTTGATTGCGCCACGTTTCCGACTGCTAATTTCCCATTTGCTGCGAAATCCCTTTGATAACGGCATACCTATTTTTCATCAGGACCTGCAGCATAGAAACCGCGGCTTTGCAACCACTAGTTGCCCGATCGTTGGTTTTGCCTGTGTGGTAATTAACGTTTCCCGACCGCTTAGGACTGTATGTTTTAAGTTTTTTCTCCAGTATCGAGATTTACCTGTGAAACTCCATTTCTCCGTGTCAAGGTCAGTTTTCCAAGTTGAATTCCAGTTCAGAGGTTTACCCGTGAAGCACAGCCTCTTCGCACAAAAATAAGTCTTCTAATGTTTTACTTCAGTGTAACTCTGTCTCTCCGGACTAAGAAGAGTTTTATCCGCCCTTTCTTTTAGGACGCTCCGACTCAAGATAAATTCTTTCCGACGTCTCCTGCCTACCTGCTCTCCCTCTTGTTTGCCGTTCACGTCTGCACCCTAACCAGTTCTCCGTGCCTGTGTCCTGCACTTGGGTTCGCGATATTCGTTGTAACAAGCACATCCTTTTCCTTAACATCTACAAACTTAATCTTTTCAGTCCACTGCGAGTCATTTCTACAATCGCCTTTTTTTTCCGTCGTGAATACTGAAGCAAAGTATTCATTAGGTACCTCTGCTACCTCCTCCGGCTCCCTGCACACTTTTCCACGCTCACCATTGATTGGCACTATTCTCTCAGATCTTATCATCTTGTTCTTCACATACTTTTAGACAGCCTTGAGGTTTTCACTCATACTGCTCGGAAAAGCCTTGTCATCGCACCTCAGGCTCTCGTGATTTCGATCCTAATCTGCATCCTGGTAGCATTAAAATCTTCTGGTTCATTATCATTACCTGTTTTTCTGAACATTTCGTATGCACTTCATTCTGTATCTGTCAGTCTCCGCTACAGTGTGAGTCTGGATTTCATTCTGTATCTGACCCTCTCTACTATCGTGTCCGTGTGGGGTTCGCTCTGTATCTGTCTGCTCCAGCGTTACGGGTGTTGTCTCAGTCCCGTACCTGTGAATATCTGACTCAGTGTGAGCCGCTGTTTTTTTTTCTCCTCCGTTCCCGCTGTTCCACCAATCTAGTGAATACTCTTAAAACAGAATCTGTATTCACTGAGCTATTCTTAGAACAAGGGCCTTCTACAATTGGATGATGTTAAAATTGTGAGAGAGATAGTGCACTGATGAATAATGACGGTTGTACTGTGCAACACATTCAGCGCCATCGGGTCAGATGGCAAGCAGACCATTCTGCATGCTACACGTTGCTAAACCGCACAGCGCCAACTGAGCAGCATTTGATCCGTAAACCTCTGTGTTTTGGCAACACAACTTCTGAAAGGATGAATGAAATTAAACAAAATAAATATATTGATTAATTTAAATAAATAAGCGCGTAATTAATTTCATAAATTGATCGAAATAACACACACCAAGACCGCCTGTTTCATGTTCCTGCATTATGTATATGAATGCATTACCCTTAAGCAATTCTAAATTGCTGCCTTCACCGTCGATCTCTGGACTCTTTTACGTTTGCTGATTCTGTCACATGTTCCTCAATGTGAACCAGAGCGTGAAACTATTCGAGTTATATCCCACTCATAAATAATATAAGAATCATTTCGATTTTCTTATTACAGTTTCGGACTCGTCTGCAATATGCCATGCATCTTTGATTGGGAAAATTGTAACTACGTTGTTCTGTGCAGGACCGAGAGAGTTTGTGAGTAGGATTGCGAGGGAAGGTCCAGTTTGATATTCGGAATCACACAAAGGTTCCACATTGCAGCAGGCTGATGAACTCCGAGAAACTGCTGTCACTGCGACGTCACTGCACAGCCGGGAACGTCCCGTTCATCAGCGGCATGGCTGGCGGGAGAGCTTGTTCCGGTGTTGCAAGACACCGTTTCCTATATTACACCCGTCAATGCAGAAGACCGAGATGAAAGTAGGTGAATGGACAGCAGATGGTGAATAGATTGACATTAAAATGTGAACACATCACCTTGACATGTTGGGATCATGAAACCGCAGAACACAGGAACAAGCTCTTTGACTCACTACTTCTGCGCTGAACAAGGCACCGAATGAGACTAAACTCTGATGTCAGTAGATGACCCATCTCGCTTCATTCACTGGATGCTCATGTGCTTTGACTGAATATTTACCGTTATGGGAATCGAGAGTTTATATCCCAATAGAAGGGAAACCTTTGTCATCAGCTCCCTTGTTGAAGTAAATATTTGAGAAGGCAAGAGAAAACACTGATGGATTAAAAAGGTGGAGGCTCACTTAGAGACATCCCCGGAGGGGAGTAGGAGGGTTGGTGAGTTAGCCAAACTAGAGTTAAGCTGGATGATGAACAGTGATGACCCAGATAAATCGGCAATAGAAGCAGTATTAAGACCCACTCCGTAGAAGGACCATGTGTTAACTTGTAGGATTATTTTGTTGGATCTTCACCTCCATGCCCTGGAAGACTGAACTATATCCTCCAGATGGTGGATGCGTTCACCAGGTGGACAGAGGCTTCCCCAACTAGATAATGAAAACCGCTGACGTTACAGGCAGAATTTTGTTTGGAGAGAGTTTTTACCCGTTGTGCATTGCCGAGGATTGTAGAATCGGATCATGGTCCCCGATACACCGCACAGGTGATACAAAATGTAATGAAACTGGGGAAAAACACAGGTTGGTATCCCTTATCGACCACAATACAGAGCAATTGCTGAACGGATGAGCGGGACCTCAAAGACAATGTTAGGAAAATGAAAGTGTTAGAATCCTTGTTTGCGCTGGATTTATCATCAACCGAGTTTGGTGGCATTGGAAAGGATAAATGCAAGCAACAGTTAATTGAATCTATCAAGTCGGCTCCTTATGTCGCCGCCCATAAAATGTGATGGAAGAAACAGCAGAAACAATCTTATTTCGAGGTGCAAACAAAACCGCGGGAGTTGGAAATCGGACAGAAGGTTATAATGTCTTTCCATCAGCCGAGCCCCTTTACAGCTTCGCGATTTGTAGTGATATGTGATATCGCTGACAGAGCCGGTACATCAGTATATCGAATTTAGACTGTTCCAAACAAATTGGGTTGGTATCATATTAACCAATTCAAATCACTTTGAGATAGTCAATGTCCTCTAGTAGCTCAGTTCCAGAAACCATATTGGCAAAGGGATGCTCTGGACCGAGATGAGATCATACTCTTAGATTCACGTTTCAGGCAATCGGCGGTATTGTGGATGAAGTGCAGTTGTCCACTCAGTGAGTTGGGCAACCACTTCCGGTTTGTACACTGAGTAGAAGGAGAGGTCACATTTTGCATTCGCCCGAATCAAAGCAGAGAAAATGGAAGACAGAATCAGATGGGACAATGAGATTATTACGTGGTCTTCTGCAACTGAAGTGGGAGTTAATGGATCTGGTGTAAATGCATTTTAATAAGGCTTTGTTTAGCCATGGTATGGCCATTCATAACGTCAGAAGATTTGGTATCCAGGGAAAGTTGGCTGTTGTATTCAGAAATGACGCCCACAGAAGCAGAGGATAGTTGTGGATGGAGCGTTTTCACCCCGGATGTCGGTGACCAGTGGAGTCCTGCAGAGATCTGTTCTGAGAGCCCCGGAATTTTGTGTTTTTATGAACGATTTTCATGAAGAGGTGGAAGGGTGATTTATTGTATTTGCAATGATGTGGAGCTAGGTGGAATTATGGATAGCATAGAAGGTTGCGCTAGATTGCAACAGGACAGTGACAGGATGCAGAGTAGCGCTGAGAAGTTACAGATGGAGTTCAACCCGGAACGTTACGAAGTGATTCACTTTGGAAGGATGAATTTGAAGTCAGAGGTGATACTTTCTAGGATCAACCGAGGGCCGCACATTAGTACGAGTTCCACAATAGAAACAGAGTGGTGAGACTCTCTCCAATAAGCCGAGGGCCGCTCATCGGTACGAGTACCAGGATCGGTTAATCTCCTTTTTCCCTGCTCTTTTCAAATTTTGTGTCATTTCCACCAATTTCAAAGGATTGTTCCTCAGACAGCTGGATTTTTGCAAAGCACCTCTAAAGCTTGACAGCAGACTAGCGAGTCAATCTTCGATGGAGCAGAGTCAGAAAACAAAGAGTTACCAGCACCAATTAGGGCTTTGGGGCTCCGGAAAGAGATGGGATCTGGAGGTTACGAGCAGGAGGAGGAAGAGGAACCAGACCAGCAGGATGTGGCTATGAATGAAAGATGGGAATCATTTGGAAACTGGTTAATTGAAAAACAAAATGGTTAATTTCTACAAAACATTGCAGGTTATCAGCAGATCAGGCAGCAAATGTGGAGAGGAATAAATGGGCAGCATTTAATCCGAGCCCCTTCAGCCCCTACTCCTCTGCTTAGTTGCTGCCTGAACTGCAGAGCTCCTTCAGCATTGTGTGTGTGTGCGTCTCTGGTTTCCAGCGACTGCAGAATCTCTTTTGTTTCAGATCTGCATTTGTAAGAGGATTAGATACACAAAATGCCTGTTGATTTTGAGTGTATCGTTTATGGGAGCCGCTTTCTGCGTTAAGAAATCTGCTGAGTTTTCTACACACAAAACAAACTGAAATATGGACATGGAACCGGTGCTTGTATATATTTTGAATGGCACCATGATTACCCATAAAATTTCGCTGTCGTTTGCAGCACCGATCAAATGCGCAGGCGCAGGGTTGCTGCCGTCTCCGATAACTACGCATGCGCGCAGTATACAAAATGTCGGGAGGATCGGAAAGGTAAGGGGTTTTTCGACTCTAATTGAGTGACAATTGCTGTGATAACCGGAGACTGTGGCCCTCAAACTCCGCACAGGCCAGGTCTTTTTCCTCTCTCTCAGCCCCACGATCCGTACACGGACCCCGGGGAGCTTCCGGCTGATCAGGGAACGGGAGCAGATAGATCACACAGACAGAGCTGAGCTCCAGCTATCTGAATGCAAGGATTAGGAATTCGGAAAAAGAGAACAAAATCTTTCTATCAGCTGTTGAGAAAATCATCTTTGTTCTGCCTCCAACCGCAGCAAGAGAAAACCTGCAGCTGCTGGAAATCCGGAGGAATTTCACACAAAATGCCGGAGGAACTCAGCATTAGTACTCTTTTCCATAGATGCTGCCCGGCCTGCTGAGTTCCTCCAGCATTTTGTGTGTGTTGCTTGTTCTACCTGCCCTTGTTCTGGACTTTTCTAGACGTGAGGATATGTTTTGACCTATTCTCTCTGGGTACATAATGATATCAAACAACTTTTTCCTGGGCAACAAGTAGCTTTCACATCACAAATGTGCCAGATTCCAATGAGTCAAACTACTGCCCTTCCCGGCATATTCATTGGCATTGCCATCACCGAGTTCATCACCGTCAATCACCTGAGGGAGGGTTCAGGGGAAATATTTATGTACAATACAGAAACTGGTGTTACCTGTGTGCATTGTGGTGATTCAAAATTTGCTGGAGAATTTGCAAGTGGGAAGAAGGGGAGTGATATTTGGAAGTCCGACTTTCTAAAGCACCATTTAGGAAGAAAATCACATACAGTGTCATGCAAAAGTCTGGGCACCCCGGTCAAAATTTCTGTCCCTGTGAACAGCTAAGCGAGTAAAACAATGACCTGATTTCCAAAAGGCATAAAGTTAAAGATGACACATTCTTTAAGATTTTAAGTAAGATTAATCTTCTGTATCCATCATTAAAAAGGAAAATGTCTTGAAGCAAAAGATTGGGCACCCTGCATGGTCAGTACTTAGTAGCAACCCCTTTAGCAAGTATCGCAGCTTCTAAATGCTTTCTGTAGCCAGCTAAGGGTCTTTCAATTCTTGTTTGGGGATTTTTGCCTATTCTTCCTTGCAAAAGGCTTCTAGTTCTGTGAGATTCCTGGGCCCTCTTGCACTCACTGCACTTTTGAGGTCTGTCCACAGATTTTCGATGATGTTTAGCTCGGGGGACTGTGAGGTCCATGGCAAAACGTTCATCTTGCGCTTCCTGAGGTAGTCCATTGTGGATTTTGAGGTGCATTTATGATCATTATCCTGTTGTAGAAGTCAACCTCTTTTCATCTTCAGCATTTTTACAGATGATGTGATGTTTGCTTCCAGAATTTGCTGGTATTGAATGGAATTCATTTTTCCCTCTACCAGTAGAATGTTCCCTGTGCCACTGGCTGCAACGCAAGCCCAAATCATGATCAATTCACCCCCATGCTTAACAGTTGGAGAGGTGTTCCTTTCATGAAATTCTGCACCCTTTTTTTCTCCTAACATTTTGGCTCATTGCGGCCAAAAAGTTCTTCTTTAACTTCATCAGTCCAGAGGACTTGTTTCCAAAATGCATAAGTCTTGTTTAGATGTTCCTTTGCAAACATCTGATGCTGAATTTCATGGCAAGGGCACAGGAAAGGTTTTCTTCTGATGTTTCTTCCATGAAAATCATATTTGTGTAGGTGTCCCTGCACAATAGAACAGTGACCACCCCTTTAGAGTCTGCTAAATATTCCTGAAGGTCTTTTGCAGTCAAACAGGGGTTTTGATTTCCCTTTCTAGCAATCCTACGAGCAGTTCTCTCAGAAGGATTTCTTGGTCTTCCTGACCTCAACTTGACCTCACCATTGCTGTTAACTGCCATTTCTTAATTACATTACGAGTGAAGGAAAGGGCTACCTGAAAATGCTTTGCTGTCTTCTCATAGCCATCTCCTGCTTTGTGGGTATCATGTATTTTAATTTTCAGAGTGCTAGGCAGGGGCTTAGAGGAGCCCATGGCTGCAGATTATTGGGGCGAGGTTTGGGGAGTCAGGGTATTTATAAAGCTTTAAAATTTGCAACACCTGGCTTTTCGTAATGAAGATTGTGAACAAGCCATAGCCTGGTTAATTAAGGTCTGACACCTTGGTAAAAGGTACCTGAGAGCTGAAATCTCTTGGGGTTCCCAAACTTTTGCATGGTGCTCCTTTCCTTTTTTTTTCCCACTCTGAAATTGTAAAAACAAAAATAATACACTAATCTTGCTTAAATTGTTGAAAATAATGTTTCATCTTTAACTTAATGACTTTTGGAGATCAGTTCATCTTCTCAGGACTTTATTCCTTGGAATGTCAAAGACTGAGGGGAGATTTGATTGTGAAAGAGGGGCATAGATGGTGTAACTTCATTTTTCATACTTTTTTATTGATTTCCAAATAAGGAATATACAAATCGGAAGAGGTTTAACAAGTAGATATATAAAAGACATATAAACAGCAATAGTAAAAACAAAAAGTATATAATATCAAAATCAAATAAGTAAAATATTACGCTGTTATATATACAATGGCTAAAAAAAATTACAACTCCTCATAATAATCATTAAAAAAATTGGAAATTTTATTGATAAGGAAAAAAAAACACTAACTAAACTAAAACCAAAAAAAAACAAAAAAAAAAGAAAGAGAGAAAAGGGAAAGAAAAAGAAAGTTTGGGCTGTCCAATTATGGATAAAATTAGAAAATACAGAGAGAGAGAAAAAAAACACATCCTTCCAGTCATCACCGAAACTTCTTGGATAAGGTTTTGCCCTAAAGAGAATTTTTAAAAAATTAAATTATATCATGTGAAAATATTGAATAAAAGTTCGCCAGACTTGTTCAAAATTAAAGGACGTATCAAATGTCTGGCTTCTAATTTTCTCCAAGCTTAGACATGACATAATCGTGGAGAAACAATAGGAAACAGTAGGTGGTTAGATTATTTCCAATGCAACAAAATAGCTCTCCTAGCCAGTAGAGGTGAAAAAGCTGTCACATGTTGGGCGGAAGCAGACACTTTGCTTGCTTCCTCTGGAATAATCCCAAAAATTGCTGTAAGTGGGTTAGGTTGAACATCCATATCTATAACTTTAGATAATATTCCAAACACATCCCTCCAAAAATTATTTAAACTTGCACATGACCAAAACATATGAGTTAAAGTAGCCATTTCTGTGTTACATCTGTCACAGATAGGGCTTATATTCGGAAAAATATGCGACAATTTATCTTTGGATTATATGGGGCCTGTGTACTATCTTAAACTGAATTAAGATATGGTGAGCACAGACAGATGAACTATTGATTAAATAATAAATCTTACTCCATTGATTATCTGAAAGTGAATGTTGAAGTTCTACTTCCCAGATATGTTGAACCCTGTCATTAGGCGACATGCGAGCATTAATTAACTGTTTATAAATGATAGCTATTAATCGTTTTTGAAAAGGTTTAAACTGAAAAATAACATAAGCCAAATTTGAAGAGCAGGCCAAGGGGTAATTCAGTAAAAAATCATGTAAGAAATTCCTAACCTGTAAATACCTGAAAAAAATGTGTATTAGAGATATCATATTAACTGTGAGAAAGACATTAATCAATCTTGTAAAAACAAATCTAAGAAAGTCTTTATTCCCTTAATTTTCCATGTTAAAAAAGCCTTATCCAAAGTTGATGGTTTAAAAAAGAAATTAGGATAAATATTACTAGAAAATAAAAAATAATTAATTCAAAAAATCTACAAAATTGAAACCAAATTTTAAAAGTATGTTTAACAATAGTGTTAAGAGCTTGACTACCTATTCTGGAGAATGGAAACGGAAGAGGAGCCATTTTTATAGCATTTATTCGACCGATCAATGACATCAACATAGGTGACCATTTAGAAAGCGCCTTTTGAGTATATTCAACTGAAGGGAAGGTGTAAATTCAAGCTGGCTTTTACCACTGATTGGTGTTGGACTACAACCAGTGGCCGTGGATTAAGGGTGAAAGGTGAAATGCTAAGGGGAACATGAGGGTTAACTTCTTCACACAGATGGTCATCTGGGTTTGGAATGAGCAGCCATCATGAGTGGTGCATGTGGGCTCCATTTAAACATTTAAGAGGTTCGTGTAGGTACCTGGATTGTAGGGGTGTGGGAGTGGCAGTTTAAATAATTCAGCACAAACTACATGGCCCAAAGGGCCTGTTTCTGTGTTGTAATTTTCTAGACAAAACTGAAATATTACAAAAATTCAATCTAACCCCTTTTAACAGCTGTGCGGACCAACCATTTATCTCAGCAGGAATTTTTTTATATGGCGTTAAAATTGTGGCACTTTAAGTTAATAAAACATAAGAGAAAATTCCAGTTGCACGTCAAGAAAGACTATTTGTGTGATATTGTTTCAGTTACTGTGGGGCCAGGCACCCATACTGCTCAGCAGGAGCAGGGAATAATACCAATGGAGAGTCAAACTGAGCCAGGCCACAGATTGGAGACGGCAGAAATGCCCCATTCTTATAGAGACAGGAAGAACATCTTATAGAGCATTCTTATAGAGACAGGAATTGATGGTCATTCCGGATATCAGCTCGCCGCCCAGTCAGGAGAGTGTGATACCAGATCAATCCTTGGCAACTCATGTAATCTCATCTGAAATGTTGTCCTAAATCCATTGATGGATTTTGTAAATCTTTTTACAGGTTGAAAATGAGAAGGAATTTGTCTCCAGGAAACTCAAACATGGCACACCAGTTTTGTTGTCTCTGTCTAGATATTTAAGAAGTGGAGCAAGGGATTCGATCGACAATCCTTCCTGCTCAAACTGTGGGGAGGGATTCACTTGGTCATTTGACCAAATTGCAAGCCTGTCATTTTACACAGGAGAAAGGCCGTTCACCAGCTCAGACAGTGGGAATGGATTCACTCAGTCATTTCAACTGAAGGTACATCAGCAAGTTCACACTGGGCAAGGCCATTCATCTGTTCTGTGTGTGAGAAAGGATTCTGCCGGGCATCCCACCTGTGGACAAACCAGTCAGATCACACTGGGCAGAGGCTGGTCATCTGCTGAATTTCGGGGAGGGGATTCTCTCGGTTATCTGATCTAATGGCTCACCAGCGACTTCACACCAGGGGGTGGCCGTTCACCTGCATAGTCTGTGGAAAGGGATTCACTCAGTCATCCCACCTACTGAGCCATCAGCGAGTTCACACTGGGGAGAAGCCGTTCACTTGCTCAGTCTGTGGGAAGGGATTCACTGAGTCATCCAACCTACTGAGTCATCAGCGAGTTCACACTGGGGAGAGGCCATTCACCTGCTCAGTCTGTGATAGGAGATTCACTGTGTCATCCCACCTATTGGTACATCAGCGAGTTCACTCTGGGGAGAAGCCGTTCACCTGCTCAGTCTGTGAGAAGAGATTCACTTGGTCATCCCAACTACTGGCACACCAGTTTGTTCACACTGGAGAGAAGCCGTTCACCTGCTCAGAATGTGGGAAGGGATTCACACTGTCATCCCGCTTACTGGTCCATCAGCGAGTTCACACTGGGGAGAAGCCATTCACCTGCTCTGTCTGTGGGAAGAGATTCACTGCATCATCCAACCTACTGGTACATCAGTGAGATCACACTGGGGAGAGGCCATTCATCTGCTCAGTCTGTGGGAGGGGATTCACTCAGTCATTCAGACTACAGAGTCATCAGAGAGTTCACACTGGGGAGAAGCCGTTCACCTGCTTAGTCTGTGGGAAGAGATTCACTGAGTCATCCAGCCTACAGAGACATCAGCGATTTCACACTGGGGAAAAGCCGTTCACCTGCTCAGTCTGTGGGAAGAGATTCACTGAGTCATCCAGCCTACAGAGTCACCAGCGAGTTCACACTGGGGAGAAGCCATTCACCTGCTCAGACTGCGGGAAGAGATTCACTGATTTATCCAACCTACAGAGACATCAGCGAGTTCACACTGGGGAGAAGCCATTCACCTGCTCATTCTGTGGGAAGGGGTTTAATGAGTCATCCTACCTACAGAGACATCAGCGAGTTCACACTGGGGAGAAGCCATTCAACTGCTCAGTCTGTGGGAAGGGATTCACTGAGTCATCCAACCTACAGAGACACCAGCGAGTTCACACTGGGGAGAAGCTGTTCATCTGCTCAGTCTGTGGGAAGAGATTCACTGAGTCATTTAACCTACAGAGACATCAGCGAATTCACACTGGGGAGAAGCCGTTTACCTGCTCAGTCTGTGGGAAGGGATTCACTCAGTCATCCCACCTACAGAGTCATCAGCAAGTTCACACTGGGGGGAAGTCGTTCACCTGCTCAGTCTGTGGGAAAGGTTTCACTCAGTCATCCCAACTACTGGCACACCAGTCAGATCACAACAGGGAGTGGCCGTTGTTATGAATCCCTAGGTTTCGTTTGCTGTGGACTGTCATTTTAAAAGAGAAAGTGTGAGGTTAAGAAGTCAAATCAGTCTGACTTGCAGCTTGTTTAGTTTTAATCGAGGACACGGACTCTCAGAGTCAGATTGAGACAGAGGAAAAATGGAAGGATTGAAACCAGGGAGCTGGTGGCCAAGGGTCATTTTTCAGAAATTTCCTATGCCCGCAAGGGTGGGTTAATTATCAATTCACCATACATCGAATGTGTGGTTGTCACCTCGTTTGATCCGTAGGTTTGGAACGGATTTGGCGTATCCTGTGGAGACCACTTATGTGGTACCCTTTCCTGGGCGTGACGACGATATCACTGTGACAATTCGCTTTCGGTGATAATTCGTATGTGGATTTGGAACGACGGATAAATTCTACAGCGACTGATCTCTCATTTTACCACAGTGGAACCTGTGGAATTCGACAGAATTGCCTTCTCTCGACATTTACCCTGGATTACAACTATCGCTCTCATCACCTATCCTGTGGATGACCTGAACTATACCATTGCAAGACACCAAGCATTGTTACCCCCCAAGCTCAGTAGTTTGGGAGTTATATTTACACACATTTATACACATAACACTAAACTTTCTTTTCAAATTGTTTGTTACAATTTTATAAGTAGTTACGAATAAAGACAGTGGTTTTAACATCAAAACTGGACTCCAGGTGTAGTCTATTGCTGCTGGTTTGTGTCTAAAGCATTATGGTTCATAACAAAATTGGGGCCTGCGTCTGGGATATGAACAAATTTGCAGGGCTTATTGATCAAATAATTATCAATCTGATTGGGGAAAATCCCTTTTGATTTATTTGTATGTGGAAATCAGCAGCAATGGATATTTATATATGTCTGGAAGCGCCAACCCCTGAGGCATTAGGAAAAGCCAAAAAGAATGAATTGCTCACTATTACTAATAGGCTGAACCCTAACGAGGTAAGAATGTGTGAAGGACCAGGGGAAGCATAAAACTGGGAGAGCAGGTACAGGTGAAAAAAAAAATAGGGGTTTTATTACCCAAAATGTTTATAAACTGAACAGAACTGTTCTACAGTCCAAACTTGAATCAGCTAAACAGAACAAAACTGGGTTACAACAACATAGCGAAATACTCCTCAGACCAAGAGACACCACTCAGCTCCTGGCTGTGGGCGTATATTGGATGCCGGCCATTCAATAGTAAGTTGCATGGGAGAGAAAATATTCCTCTCCTTAAAAAGATATGGCATAAATGAAATAGCTCCAGAGAACACCCCTCTGTCTGTAGTAGAATGGCACAATCCAATTATCCAGCGCCATCTACTTAGGTTGGTGTAACTCAACAGCTCAGTCGTTTACCAGATTATCAGGAGGATGGGCGGCTACAGGACACTTTAATATGACCGGTTGATGGTGCGGCTGGGAATTGCAGATGCCACGGGGGGGGGGGGGGGGTTATGACAGCCCCAGAAATTCAGAGGAAAATAGTTGAGCACTGTATATCTATGAAGGTGTATGATAAGGAGGTGTTACAGAGGTTTTCTGTGAGTGAAGAGGAGATCCAGTTATGACTGGAACAATTGAAGATTGATGTACTTAAATTAGAGGCTGAAGAGAAAGAGGAGGTTTGATGCTCGAGAGGCATACAAACAGACAGAAGAAGCATAAAGAAAGGTCTTGAAGCTGAGGAAGCAGAAATACAGAGGGATAAGGAGAAAGACAGAGGCAGTTTGTGATAGAGAGGTTAAGGCTCAAGAAAAAAGTTGCTGTCTCAAAGGAGTTGGTTGTACCGTTTATTGCCAGCCAGGCGGTTAAATTGGCCCCTCCATTTGATGAGACTGAGGTTGGTAAATCCTTCCAGCATTTTGATAAAGTGGCCGAAAGGAAGCTGGACTCTTTAGTTACAAAATATAATTAAGGGTAAGGCTCAACAAGCTCATTCTGCCCTATCAATTGAAAATGCAGCTAATTATGACATAGTGAAACAGGCTGTGCTCAAAGCTTATGAGTTGGTCCCAGAATCATACAGGCAAAAGTTTAGAAATTTAAGGAAATCTGTGAATCAGACTTATATGGAATTTGCTTATGATACGTTTGTGTGTTTTGACCGCTAGTGCACATATACAAATATAAATGATGATTTTAACAGCTTGAAAGAGTTGGTTTTAATTGAAAAATTCTAAAGATGCGTCTATGATGACATAAAGACATATTTAGATGAAAAGTATGCTGCCATTTTACGGAAGACTGCTAGATCAGCAGAGTAGTTTGCTTTAACTCATAAGGTTAAGTTTACTCCAAATAAGATCTTCCAAAAGAGTAGCAGGGATCAGCAGGGTAAACTAGTAATTAAAGCTGGGACTAGTGACAAGTGTAAGGATGAAGGGAAACAGTTGAAGGATAAATATCTGGTCTCACTTGTTACTATTGTAAGAAAGCTGGTCATATGATGGCTAATTGTTCCATCCTGAAGAAGAGAAAGGAAAAGGTGTCAGTCCCAAATGCCTGTGTTCACAATGTTGAAGCACCTATAAACGCACAGGGTTCTGAACATTCTGTCGAAGCTCAGTTAAGGACTGAGAGGGCTGACCGAGTTAAGAAGGGGCTCAATCATTTTATGTCAGATCGGTTTGTATTAGTAAAGGAAGTTTCAACCCTGTTACCAGTGAAAATCCTTCGAGATACTGGGGCTTCTCAGTCACTTTTATTGGACAGCGTTCTAAAGTTTGGTGAGGAGACTGACACTAGTGAGCTAAATCTTATTAAAGGCATTGGGGGTGGCATGGTTTCTGTGCCATTGCACAAGGTAACTTTACAGTCAAGGTTGGTTTCGGGACCTGATAAGATCGGAATATGTTCCAGTTTACCGGTGAAAGATTGCTGTTAGGGAATGACCTGGCAGATAATAAAGTTGTTCCTGCAGTGCTGTTGACAACTAACCCAACCACTGACGACCCACAGATGGATTTTAACATTTATCCTTCCTGCACAGTAATTCGAAGTATGGCTAAAAAGTCTGCCGACGCAGACGGTTATGTGCATGATAATATACCCATGATAGCCAAAATCGGGATTCAGGTTATGATGATTTGTCAGGGACTTTTCTGCCTTCATTGTTTCAACAGGATTCAGGTAGTAAGTCTAATGAGAAAGATTTATCCCTGTCTAGGAAGGAGTTTATAGCAGAACAGAACCGAGACCCTGAGTTTGAAGCTTTAGAAGAAACAGCTCTCTCAGATGATGAGATTAAGAAAGTGCCAGTAGGGTATTATCTCAAGGATGGAGTGTTAATGAGGAAGTGGAGGCCACCTGCTGTACCAGCGAGTGAGGAATGGGCAATTGTTCACCAAGTTGTAGTTCCTAAAGTTTATAGGGCTGAATTTTTAATTTTGGCCACAGTATGCCCTTAGGTCGACATTTTGGAGTGAATAAAACTAAACAGGATTATGTAAAAATTTTACTGGCCTAAGTTCAGGAAAGATGTTGTGACCTTTTGCAGAACCTGTCACACTTGTCAAGTTGTTGGTAAACCTAATCAGGTCATCCCAGTGGTCCCACCGTGGTCTATACCTGCATTCGGTGAACCCTTTTCTAAAGTTATCGTGGATTGAGTTTGCCCATTGCCAAAGACTAAAGCTGGCCATCAGTATTTGCTAATTATTATGCATACTGCATCCAGATTCCCAGAGGCAATACCTCTCAGAAATATTAATGTTAAAACTGTGGCGAAGGCTGTTACCAATTTTTTTACTTTATTTGGTTTGCCTAAAGAAATCCAGTCTGATCAAGGAAGTAATTTTACATCTGTATTATTCCAGCAGGTAGTTTATGAACTGGGAGCTAAACAAATTAAATTATCCGCGTACCATCCTGAATTACAATGGGCTCTAGAAAGATTTCATATTCTACCCTCAAAACAATGATTCAGACATACTGTGTACCACACAATCTTTCTCACTCGCTCCGTGCCTTGTAAAGGCTTGATAAAGACATCATTGATGCACGCACGCACACGCCAACAAAAGACATACTGAATTGAAAATGGAAAAGACTGGGATGAAGGAATATATTTGCTTTTAATCGCAGTAAGAGAGTCGGTACAGGAATCACTGGGCTTTAGTCCATTTGAACTTGTATATGGTCGCAGAGTGAGGTGACTTTTGACCTTGGTAAAGGGACAGTGGATTGATGGGGATGTACATGTTAACTTGTTAGACTATGTTTTGAAGTTCAAAAATAAACTACACCACGCCTGTACTCTAGCAAGACAAAACTTAAAGATTTCTCAAAACAAAATTAAGTGTTGGTTTGATAAGCGGGCTTGCGAAAGAAAATACCCGGTGGGGAATAAGGTGCTTTCCTATTTCCAATGTTGACGAATCCACCTCAGGCGAAATTCAACAGACTGTATGAAATAGTCTCTCAAATTAATAATGTGAATTATGTTATCAAAACACCCGACTGATGTAAACCAACACAGGTTGTACACATAAATATGATAAAGCCTTATTTTGACAAACAGGCACCGTCCGTGAGTATTGTTGTCAAAACATATGAATCTGGTAACCCTGAGAATGAAACAATTGACTCGTCTGAGACTTTTCACAAGCCAATCGTGGTCCCAGTTAGGCTAATGAACTCGCTTGTTCTAGAAAACATTGATAACAAGTTGGCTCACCTGCAGCCAAAGCAACAACAACAGCTGAAGGAATTAATTCTGAAGTTTAAAGATTTATTTCCTGATGTTCCCAAGCAAACCACGGTCGCAGGACATGATGCAGATGTTGGTCAAGCCAAACCGATTACACAACACCCATATCGCATGAACGTAGACAATGTAAATTGTGTGAGCAAGTGTGCTAAGTGGGGAAACAGATTCGGTAGGTCTCAAAGGCAAGGAGTTTGGACACAGTCTTGGTAGTAAAGTATTTTATTTACAGAAGGCAAGCGTGGGAAAATGGCAACTGAAGCAACATGCACACAATTCACAACAGTCGTGGGGAAAGGCGGATCGGCAATAAAACACACACGGTCAATTACTAATGAACGTGGGAAAATCGCCTGGGAACAAAGTACACGCACACACACACACAACCAAGGGAAAAATCAATACGATACTCTCCACCACTTGTCTCTGTGCAGGCTCGGCTCTATGTTATCAGGGACAGTAATCAACGCTCCCCATAGTCTTCAATACACAGCTCACCAACAATTCCTCCAGCTCCGTTCCACGGTTCTCAGCCTGGGGTGAAGCAGGGTGGTCCCTCGGAGTTGGCAAAGGGAAAGGGTCCAGCACACGTGACACCCTTTATAGTGCAGCAGGGCTGGAGGGTCCCGCCCTGGTAATTCACAGTGGGGCAATGGCTGGGTTCCAGCAGGGTTAAGCCTATTACAAAGGCCAATTGCTCGAGGCCAAGTACAAGGAAGGCTAATTAAAGGGACCAATAGTGAGGTGTGCATTGATGGGCGAGGAGGGGTCAAACCTTGACTGGCAGGTGGCGTACCTTCCGACCAGGTAGTGGGCAGTTCCGTCACGTGACAGTCACGACCCCTCCAATACAGTCCACCCTTCGGATCCACGCCAAAATCTGTGAGACCGACATCCCACAGCCTGGAGATGAGAGAGAGGGAGGGTGAAGGACACAGAGAGACAGGAGACAGTGCAAATTCCCAGTGTTTATCAGTAACACAATTACTGATTACATTAATGTTCAGTGTCAGACACCCAGTGACTGTAAACACAATCTCCCACAGTCTGGTACTTACTCCAGTTTCTGTATTTTACACTCCGGGTTCCTCAGAGCCGCAGACACCAGTTTCACTCCTGAATCTCCCAGTTCATTACATGTAACGCAGTGAGAAGGAAAGTAATATATCTTAATGGAAGTCTTACACTTAACTATTTCTGAAGAAAGGCAGACGTGCTCTGAATATTTTGACCAGCACAGCATAATATACACACAGAATGATAACGAGATTGAGTGCAATCGATCAGTGAATGACAGTTGCCCACCACCCCACTAAGGACCCAAACGGCCACCAGTTTCCCCATGAGGTGTCGTGTTGGAGGAGCTGGTCCGTCGATTTTTGAATTTTAGCCACCGAGTCCCGAATGTGAGCAGCCAAGTGGGTGATGTTAGTCGACTCGTCAGGGATAAACGTGCAGCGCCCCTTACCAATGACTGCACAGGTCCCACCATCAGCCGCCAGTAGGTAATCCGGGGCCAGTCGATTCTGCAGGGCGACCATCCTGACAGCCGCCAGCTCTGCCGCCGTTCGGTTGAGGGCATCTTCGGTGTGTTGCAGTGCCACTGCCGTTCCGTCAGCCGGCGTCTCCAGCACACTGGTCATCTGGATCACGTCACGGGACAATCGGGCCGTGTCCTATCTGGGAGAGGCTGTCATCCAGAACCTCTCCTCCTCCGTGATGGCCCTTTTGTCCCGGTAGCTGCTGTGTGCCGGGGGCTCACCCAGATCACCCCGCCCCTCAGGGCATACACGTTGATGAAATGCAGAGGTTCACCATCCAGGCGCACAGCCAGATGGAACAGGCGGCCGGGAACGACATCCTGAGCTTTTGCCATTTCCGGCTGGAAGGTCGAGGCCAACAGGATCACCACCCCGCTAGAGTTGGAGCTAAGGTGGCTCATGTAGACCCCGCCCCGCCACTCTAGAAGCCAAACAGACTCATCCCCTGGGGTGGTATGGATTCCCTACAGGTCATTCACCGCATATCTCCCATGCCTGAGGACTGCGAGATTGTTTTATCTGCGGAGAGAACCCCTGCTACCATTAAACTTTAGACTAGCTACAGTGAGCTTCATGTCGGGAGTACACTAGGCCTCAGCAACAATACCCTTCCCGGTGAGAGCGGAGGGGCCCTCAACCACACTATCCAGAAAAAAAAAACAAAAATGCTGTTTGCTTTCCGGCCCGAGTGGTGCCAACGCCACCCTGTGACCCACCGTCTCCCGAAGGAGCGAGGCTGATTCCCACTCTGATGTCCCCTAGCAGGTCATCCAGGAAGGATTTCAGCTGCCGTCTGTCATTCCCGACACAGTATTCCTCTTCCCCTTCCCCTTCCGTCTGAGGATGACTCGCAGGGACTTCACCAGCCTCGGCATGTTAGGCCAGCGAAGCGAGGCGAGTTTAGGCCGATGCTTGGCACCCACAGAGGAGTGAATGAACTCTCAGATCTCCTCCACAGTTATCAATGGGGATTTCTCAGAACGGGTGAGGATGCCCATTCTCTCGCTAAGAAAAGAATCTCCCTCCAACCCCTCACTGCAGTCAGATCCCCCATGTTCCTCCTCATGTGTTCTAATAGGTGGCTGCACATGTGAACCACACTGCGCAGCGGGTACGTCACTCAAACCTTACCGCTCCAACGTCGCATCAGTCTTATCCACAGTTCCGACGATGGAAGGATAATCCCCAGAGACTCCCTGCAGGCCATTAGTTGATGGGGTCGGCATGCAGATTACATCACCCTCCCCAGGAGACAGGCATGAAGGGGACCCCAGCAGCTCTGATCCAAGGGATTCACCGGCAGCCTAAAGCTGACAGTGAGAGAGTTTGTTCTCCTCTCCGCTCATACTGTTTAATACATTTGCCTCCAGGGAGGCGCTTACTGCTAAGTCCTGGGTGGAGGGCTCCAGGTCTGTTTAAGTTGTGCAAACAGGCCTAGCACTAGCTTCCTGCACAATCACACCACCTACCACAGGACTGGTGGCTACATCTGGGGATTCAGGGTTAGACACAACTTCCACCCGGATTCCCACCCCTTTCTGGGACTCCCCCTCATCTACATTCTCTGCCCTCTGGGGGGAACATTCCTTTCTCCTCTTCAAGCCGGAGGATCACACAGGTGCGGGATTCACCGATAGAGCGTTACTCTCCGCTTCCATCACCCCGTCCAACTGTGCACTTCCCCGAGCCTCCCGCTCCACTTCAGGGCAAAAGGGCGTGAGCTCTGCTTTCTCGGCGGCAGACTTCTTAGAGTGTTTGGACTTCTTATTCGCTTTCTTTCTCAGTGGTCAAAACACCATCTCTCCCCAACAAGTCCTCCATAGCCTCCGCACAATCTTCCAGAGTAGTTCCAGTTCGTAAAATACATTGCGCCTCGCGTTCCACTTTCACCGTCCGAAACAGGGCGTTGTCCGAGGCTGGAGAGGCAGCCGCCTTTGCATAAGTCCCCGAAGGCCTGCGTCTCCCTGTAGACCGGTCCAGCATGTTGCTTCTCTGTCCGAATCGAGAATAAAACGGTTATAAAGTCCTGGAGTGAGTTGAGTAACTGGCTGGAAAAGTTTCTACTCGACGGTACCCTGCCGGCTCAGTAACAGAAATTCCAACGCCAGGAAAGGCTCCGTTAGTCCCGCAGAACGTCCAGGCCGTGAGAGGTCGAGACGTCTCAAACGATGTTTCGGCTCCTACACCGAACGAGACTCCCGACGACAGAGATGGAAGGAGGTTGTCCCGATGTCACTCGGGGGAACAACAGCGTTTGTCTCCTGTTTTTGGAGAGACCCGGCTTCCTGGCTAGTTGCCAACGGCCACAGCAGGGAGCTACGCAGTTCGCAGCCGTCAACAACCCCTTCCAAACTGGCAGAAAAACTCCAAACGAAACTTTCACACTAACCCACCCGCTCACTTAGATGTTCAAGAGACGTTTCAAACCAATTCCAAGTAACTCACGACCTTCATAAAACAGTTTTTCTTCGATTACTCCCAGTGCAACCAGAACAGTTCCACTCTGTGTCTGACCCCGGGAGTGTGTGATTGGACGGTGTGGAGGGAGATTCACTCTGTGTCTGACCCCAGGAGTCTGTGATGGGACAGTGTGGAGGGAAATTCACTCTGTGTCTGACCCCGGAAGTGTGTGATGGGACAGTATGGAGGGAGCTTCACTCTGTGTCTGACCCCGGGAGTGTGTGATGGGACGGTGTGGAGGGAGCTTCAGTCTGTGTCTGACCCCGGGAGTATGTGATGGGACAGTATGGAGGGAGCTTCACTGTGTCTGACCCCGGGAGTATGTGATGGGACAGTATGGAGGGAGCTTCACTCTGTGTCTGACCCCGGGAGCGTGTGGAGAGAGAATCACTCTGTGTTTAACGCCAGTGTTCCATACCCCATCCCTCTCGTACTACGGCTGATATTACAGTCGAGTTTAACTGTATGCGGGGGCAGGAGGGGATCAGTCAGCCACGATGTGGGTTGGGTGGAGCTGTGATCCTGGGTTCCCAGACTCTGCCAGTCCGACCTCCCTCAGCCTGGAGCTGAGATGCTACTGTGTCAGTGTGAGGAGCTTCGACCCACTGTTGCGGTGCACAGGGTGCGGGGGCAACAGAAGCCTCAAGTAAAACTCGAGTCCGACACCAGGACAGGAAGTTACAGCGGTTTACTGATTTCATCATAACAAATGCAAATTAAAGAATGTGTGAGCTGCCAACGTGCAGGAATAAATAAGTTGCCTCCGATTCACTCACAGTCACACACAATTAACTGACCGGCGACAACATGTGACCGGTTGAATAATCAGTCCCGTTTCTCACCGTCACTCTGCATCAGGGAACCGATGATTATAAAATCACACTTCAGGGCCGTGACCGAGATCGCCGCAGATCCAACATCACGGCTGAGGGATCTGTCAATTTAAGATCATTATATCGGCCAAACCGCCGAATGCACCGTCCTCTGCAAAGGGAGCAAAAACCTTCTCTCCGGAAAAATGCAAACCCCGGGACACTGGTGTCCCAGACTGAGGTACGCCCTGCACACCTCCCACCCCCCCCCCCCCCCCACCCGGGTCTTCGCGTCCGTGTAATTCCCCGAGGTCCCAGGTGGTGGAATCTCGAACCTGCACATCAGGTAAATGCAGCATCC
Organism: Hypanus sabinus; assembly: GCF_030144855.1. Classification (NCBI taxonomy): domain Eukaryota; kingdom Metazoa; phylum Chordata; class Chondrichthyes; order Myliobatiformes; family Dasyatidae; genus Hypanus; species Hypanus sabinus. The sequence goes on from NW_026781338.1 coordinate 36,195, forward strand.
CCGGACAGGAGGCGGAAATGCTGGCTACTAGATTGGAGAATGTATTGCCTGTAAGTATCTCTGTCGATCAGACCAGATTTATTAAAAACCGCTATTTGTCCTTTAATATTAGGAGATTGATGAATATTGTTTATACTCCCTCATCTAGAATTCCAGAATGAGTCAACTCATTGGGTGCCGAGAATGCATTTGATAGAGTTGAACGGCCATACTTAATTACCACGCTTGAGAAATTTAATTTTATTTCCTAATTTATATCTTGGGTTAAATTGATATATTATGCCCCTACGGCTTCGGTACTTACCAATAATATAAGATCTCCTTTTTCTCGGTTATTTCGCGGCACTAGGCAAGGTTATCCTCTCAGCCCATTGCTATTTGACATGGCCCTGGAATCTTTAGCTATTGCTATTCGTGACTCTCCTCAAGTTAACATTATATGCAAATGATTTGTTATTATATATTCCGAATCCTGACAAATCCAATCCTCCTGTTATATCCTGCTCACTCAGTTTAGTAACTTTACTGGTTACAAAATGAATCTTAATAAGAGTGAACTTTTCCCTTTAAATTTGTCAGTTCCAATCGTTTGACATTTAGCATTTAGATTAGTTACGAATTATTTTACTTATCTAGGTGTTAAAATTACTAAAAAAAAACACAAGGATTTATTTAATGTTAATCTTTTACCTTTAATTGATCAGGTCAAACAGTTGCTTACTAGCTGGTCCTTATTGTCTATGTCATTGATTGGCCAAATTAATGCAAAAAAAATGATTATTTTACCTAAGATTTTATATCTTTTCCCAGCAGTACCAATCATTATACTTAAATCCTTTTTTGATACTATTGACTCTAAAAGTTCATCTAAAAAATGGCAGAACAAAAATCCTAGGCTAAGTAAAAAATATTTGCAGAAATCCAAAAAGAATGGTGGCTTGGCAGCGCCAAATTTAAGATTTTATTACTGGGCAATTAATATTCAATACTTAATATTCTGTACATAAGTAGTGGATTTGAATGTTGGTCTTCATTGGGTTAATCTTGAACGCAATTCGGCACAAGGATTTCATTGGCTTCCATCTTAGGGAGCTCACTTCCCTTGTTTCTCTCTAAATTGAATAAACAAATGGTAAACCAGATAATTAAACATACATTCTGAATATGGTTTCAGTTTCAGTTCCGTAAATTCCTTGGCTTGAATTAATTTATATTATCAAATCCTATTATATCTAATTATTTCTTTTAACCCTCTGTCATGGATCAAACCTTTATGGCTTGGAAAATGAAGGGTATAATATTTTTTCGTGATTTAATTTTGGATAACTGTTTCATGTCTTTTGAGCAGTAGTCTAATAAATATAATTTGCCGATATCTAAAAAATATTGGATTTGGGCAAATTATATTTATGATTATGAAAATACAGCCAGATATATCCGATAAAATTAAAAATGAATGGGGGAAGGACATTCAACTCTCTGTACCTACAAAGAAATGGGGAAAACATTTTTGCAATTAATTAGGTTTTCTTCTATTTGTGCCAAACAGATGTTGATTCAATTTAAAGTGGTACATAGGGCACATATATCTGAGGATAAATTAGCACAATTTTATTCTTATATAAATCAGATCTGGGATAGATGTCGTTCTGAGGTAGCTTCTCTAACTCGTATGTTTTGGCCTTGCTCTGTATTGGAACAATTATGAAAAAATATTGTTGATATATTCTCTACAATTTTACACGTAGATTTACAACCTCATCCTATTACTGCAATTTTTGGATTGATTTGTCCTCTGCAGCTTGGCGGATGATTGCATTTGCTATCTTAATGGCTAGAAGACCTACTTTATTGAACTGGAAAGAGACAAATCCTCCAATTACAGCTCAGTGGTTTTCTCAAACAATATCTTGTTTAAATTTAGAAAAAAAATAGAAGTGGTACATTTGACCCCTCGGTTAAATTTGAAGAAACTTGGAGGCCTTTTATTCAACACTTCCATAGAATGTCATTTGATTTCTTCTGATTCCTTTACTTTATCCATTGATTTGAGTAGAGGAGCGGAGTTGACGACATTAATGATTTTATTTGACATAATTGACTAGACCAGCTTAGTTTAGTTTCAGTTTGGTTCAGTTTAGTTTTTGTTTGATTTCAATTTGGTTTTTTTTTCCTTTTTTTTCTATTTTGGTTATATTAGGGGTATGGGAAGTCAATTATATTGGTGCTATTTATATATTTTTTAACATATGTTAATTGCCAACAATGTAATCCCACTCCCTTTGTACTACTAAGAACATTATGAATTGCTTTTGAAAAACTTAATAAAAAGATTGACAAAGAAAGAAAACTAAACAAGCTGCAAGTCAGACTGATACGCCTTATAATCAATCCCTCTCACTTAAAATGACAGTCCACAACAAACAAAACTTAGGGATTCATAACAACGGCTCCTCCCCATTGTGAACTGACTGGTGTGCCAGTAGTTCGGATGACTGAGTGTATCCTTTCCCACATTCTGAGCAGCTGAATGGCTTCTCCCCAGTGTGAACTCGCTGATGTCTCTGTAGAGTGGATGACTGAGTGAATCTCTTCCCACATTCTGAGCAGGTGAATGGCTTCTCCCCAGTGTGAACTCGCTGATGACTCTGTAGGGTGGATGACCGAGTGAATCCCTTCCCACAGACTGAGCAAGTGAACGGCTTCTCTCCACTGTGGACTCGCTGATGTATCTGCAGGTGGGATAAATAAATGAATCTCTTCCCACAGACTGAGCAGGTGGATGGCTTCTCCCCAGTGTGAACTCGCTCATGTCTCTGCAAACGAGATGACTGAGTGAATCTCTTCCCACAGACTGAGCAGGTGAACGGCTTCTCCCCAGTATGAACTCGCTGATGTCTCTGTAGGTGAGATGACTGAGTGAATCCCTTCCCACAGTCTGAGCAGGTGAATGGCCTCTCCCCAGTGTGAACTCGCAGGTGTTCAAGTAGGTAGAATGACCGAGTGAATCGTTTCCCACATTCTGAGCAGGTGAATGGCTTCTTCCCAGTGTGAACTCGCTGATGACTCTGAAGGTGGGATGACTGAGTGAATCGTTTCCCACATTCTGAGCAGGTGAACGGCTTCTCCCCAGTGTGAACTCGCTGATGTTTCTGTCGGCTGGATGAGTCAATGAATCTCTTCCCACAGACTGCGCAGGGGAACGGCTTCTCCCCATTGTGAATTCGCTGGTGTTTCCATAGGGTTGAAGAGTTACTGAATCTCTTCTCACAGATGGAGCAGGTGAACAGCCGCTCCTTGGTGTGAACTCGCTGGTGAGCCATTAGGTCAGATGACCGAGTGAATACTTTCCCATAAATTCAGCAGATGAACAGCATCTGCTCGGTGTGGTGTGAACTGACTGGTGTGTCCACAGGTGGGAAAACCAACTGAATTCTTTATTACACACAAAACAGGAAAATGGCCTTGTCCAGTGTGAACTTGCTGATGTACCTTCAGTTGAGATGACTGAGTGAATCCATTCCCACTGTCTGAGCAGGTGAATGTCCTTTCTCCTGTGTAAAATGACAGGTTTGCTATTTGGTCAAATAACCAAGTGAATTCCTCCCCACAGTCTGAGCAGGAAGGATGATTGATGGTATCCCTTGCTCCACTTCTAAAATATCTAGACAGAAAGAACAAAACTTCTTTGTGATTCCCGGAGACAAATTCCTTCTCATTTTTAACCTGTGAAAAGATTTACAAAATCCATCAATGGGTGTAGGACAACATTTCAGATGAGATTACTTGAGTTGTCAAGGTTTGATCTGGTATCACACTGTTACAATGAGGTTGAAGCAAAGTTGGACAGAGAAATCATCTTCTGACTGGGCAGAGTGCTGGTATCTGGAATGACCCTGATGCTCTTCCTGTCTCTATAAGAATGGGGCATTTCTACCATCTCCAATCTGTACCTTGGCTCAGTTTGACTCTCTTCATTGGTATTATTCCCTGTTCCTGCAGAGCTGCATGGGTGCCTGGCCCCACAGTAATTGAAACACTCTCACTCTTTTATGTATAATTATGTTAAAGTGCCACAATTTTTAATGCCATATAAAATATTCCTGCTGAGGTGAATTGTTGTTCCGCAGCTGTTAAAAGGACAGTGAATTTTTGTAATATTTCAGGTTCTTGTAGAAAAGTACAACACAGAAACAGGTCCTTTGGGCCATCTGGTTTGTGCTGAACTATTTAAATTGCCCACTCCCATACCTCTACCATCCAGGTACCTATACGAACCTCTTAAATGTTGAGATCGAGCTCGCATGCACCACTTGTGCTGGCCACTCATTCCACACCCAGACAACCGTCTGTGTGAAGAAGTTTCCCTCGTGTTCCCCTTAACATTTCACCTTTCACCTTAACCCCTGGCCACTGGTTGTAGTCCCACCCCCATCTCAGTGGAGAAAGGCAGCTTGCATTAACTCTATCAATGCCTCTCTATCACAATCAAATCTCCCTCAATCTTCTACATTCCAACGAATAATGTCCTGACCCATTCAATCTTTCCTTATAACTCAAGTCCTCCAGACATGGCAACATCCTTGTGAATTTTCTCTAAAATCTCTGAACCTCTTTTAAATCTTTCCTGTAGGTAGGTGACCAAAACTGCACGCAATACTCCAAATTAGGCCTCACCAATGTCTTCTACAAGTGAACATAAAATCCATCTATTGTCACTATTTGGTTCGTGAAGACCAATGGGCTAAAATATTTTTTTCCGTCACTATCTAACTGTCATATCACTTTCCATGAATTAATGACTTGTATTCCTAGGTCCCTTTCCTCTACAACACTCCTCCGTGCCCGACCAGTCACTGTGAAAGACCTCCCTTGGTAGGTCAGACCAAAGTGCAACAACTCACACTGGTCTGCATTAAATTCCATTTTCCATTTCTAAAACCATTTTCCCAGTGGGTTCAGATTGCACTGCAAACCATGATAGTCTTCCTTGCTGTCCGTTACAACACCAGTCTTGGTGTCATCCACAAATTTGCTGATCCAGTTAACCACACTATCATCCAGATTACTGAGATAGATGACAAACAACAACAGATCCAGCACTGATCCCTGTGGCTCACCACTAGTCACATGCCCCCAGTCAGAAAGGCAACCATCAGCTACCACACTCTGGCTTCTCCCAAAGACAGAGTCTCATCCAATTTACTATCTCATCTTGAATGCTGAGTGACTAAACCTTCTTGACCAACTTCTCATATGAGACTTTGTCAAGTGCCTTGCTAAAGTCCACGTAGACAACATCCACTGCCTTGTCTTCAACCACTTTCCTGATAACTTCCTCGAGAGACTCTATAAGATTGGTTAGACATGACCTACTGTGCTCAAAGCCATGCTGTCTATCCTTAATCAGTCCACATCTATCCAAATACTTATATATCCGGTTCCTACACATATGTCACAATGACTTTTCCACTACTGTTGTCAAGCTCACCAATATAAAATTTCCTAGCTTAATTTTAGAGTCTTTCTTGAACAGCTGAACAACATTGGCGTCCTCCAATCCTCCAGTACCTCAGCTGTCACTAAGGATGAGTTAAATATCTGTGCTTGGACCCCGACAATTTCTGCACTTGTCTTCCGCAGGGTCCTAGTGAACAACCTGCCAAGCCCTGGGGATTTATCCACGCTAATTTGCCTTAAGACAGCAAAAACCTCCACCTCTGTAAGCTGTACAGGGTCCATGAAGTTGATGCTGCTTTGCCTCACTTCTATAGACTCTGTGTCCATCTCCTGAGTCAATACGGATGCTAAACTACTATTTAAAACCTCCCCCATCTATTTTGTCTCCCGTACAGATTACCATTCTGATCGTCCAGGGTGGGCATGTTTCTGTTCTGACCTTCTCCATGTTTCTGTGACAGAGAAGCTGGCCACACTTGACTGGAAGGGGAATCTGGTAGGAGTGACGATAGAGCAGCAATGGCTGGAGTTTCTGGGAGCAACGCGGGAGCTGAGTGATAGACACATCCCAAAGAATTGGAAGCATTGGAAAGGCAGGAGGACACAACCGTGGCTGAAATGAGAAGCCAAAGCCAACATAAAAGCCAAAGAGAGGGAAAACAAAAGAGCAGAAACTATTGGGAAGCTTTTAGAAACCAAGAGAAGACAACTGAAAACATTGTCGGATGAGCTCACGGTGTGGAATGATGATATTGTAGCACCCAACAGTCTGAGGCATTGAGAGGAACAAAATACCCTTGGCCTCGATATCTCTTGAAAACCAAGGTTCCCTGTACCAGTTATCTTTCAACTTTCAGTTTTGCAGGCACGTACAAACTCTTCATCATCAAAATTTCACTTCTGAAGTGCTCCCACTCACCAACTAATTATGCTAATTATCATAAATTATCAAATTAGTAAAATTATAAATTAGCAAATTATCATAATTTGCCACGAAACAGCCTGTTCCAATCCACACTTGTCAGATCTTTTCTGACACCTTCAAAGTTGACCTTTCTCCAATTTAGAATCTCAACCCTTGGTCCAGACCTCTCTTTTTCCATATTTACTTTCAATCTCTTGGCATTATGATAACTAATTTCTGTCAACAGCCCCGGATCATTTCCTAACAGCTTATTGCATACTTCTACATTGGGAATTCTACTTCCCAATTAAGGACACATTTGACTAGTCTTTTTACGGATGGGAGTCTCAGACAATATATGGAAAATTAAAATCACTTAACATATCACCCTTTGTTTGTTAGCATGGTCTGTGATCACTGGAGAAAGATTTGTTCCTCTGTATCCCTCGGACTGTTGGCTGGAACCATGTCCCAGCAATGGCTACAATATCATAATACATGGTCCATACATGCTGGTTGTATGGTGGAAAAAAACACAACAGTGCCTCTTTCACCTCAGAGCATTGAGAAGTTTGAAATGGGGACCTAAATCCTAAGAACTTTCTGCAGGGTCACAATTAAGAACATTGTGACTGGCTGTGTCACTGCCTGGTATGGGGACTGTACTTCCCTATATCGCAGGACTCTGCAGAGAGTGGTGCGGAGAGCCCAGCGCGTCTGTAGATGTGAACTTCTCACTCTTCAGGGCTGTAAAGAGGACCTGAAGGGTCATTGTGGATCCCAGTCAACCCAACCACTAACTGCTCCATCTGCTACCATCTGGGAAATGGTACCGCAGCATAAAAGCCAGGACCAACAGGCTCTGGGACAGCTTCTTCCACCAAGCCATCAGACTGATTAATTCATGCTGATACAACTGTATTTCTATGTTATGTTGACTGTCCTGTTGTACATAATGTTTATTATAAATTACCATAAATTGCATATTGCACATTTAGACAGACACATAATGTAAATATTTCTACTCCTCATGTATATGAAGGATATAAGTAATAAAGACAATTCAATTCAATTTTGCACCTCCATTATCTGTTCTGTCATTTTGGCTCCCACCCTGCCTGCAACTTTAGTTCAACTCCCCCACCAGCACTTGCAAGCCTTACCACTGGGACGTTAGTCCCCTTCTAGTTATGTTCCCCTAACTATTGAACCCCCTAACACACCTTTGTCTTCCCTCTGCCAGATAATCCCTCCCCCAACAGTTTCTAAAGTGGCCCACCTGTTGTTGTGTGGGATGGCCTCAAGAGTACTCTGTGATGGCTATTTAACCTCATTCCACTTCCTGACTCTCACCCAGTTTCCTGTGTCCTGCATCTCGGTGTAAAACACCTCTCTTTCTGTCATATTTTTCACCTTCTCCGACTCCCGGCTGAACCAGAATTTATCCATTTCAAGTTCCAACTCCTCAAAGTGCAGCGTTACAAGCTGTAGCTGGATGCACATCTTGTAGGTGAGGGCATCAGGGACACTGGAGGTCTCCCCACCTTCCCACCAATGTCCCCTCCAATTTGTAATCACCAGTGTGCACAAAAACCTTGTGCTGTGCAAATTTTTGCCCAGTGACAACAATATGTGCACAGTGAATTTTATATATAGAGATATTCATTTCTACAGCTATCAAGTCACTGTCAACAAGCACTTTGATCTCCTCTGGGTTTCACTGACTTCATCCGCACTCTCACACAACCAATGTAACAGGCCTGTAGCAGTACTGAAGGATTTTCTCGCCAGTGCTTTTGCACACCATATATACATTGGCAGGCAATAGTTTGGGCACCCCAGTCAAAATTTCTGTTATTCTGAATAGTTAACTGAGTGGAAGATGAACTGATCTCCAAAAGTCATAAAGTTAAAGATGAAACATTATTTTCAAAATTTTATGCAAGATTGGTGAATTATTTTTGTTTTTAAAATTTCAGAGTGGAAAAAATATGAAAGGAACACCATGCAAAAGTTTGGGAACCCCAAGAGATATGAGATTTGTCAAATAACCTTTAGCAATGTCTCAGACCTTAATCAGCTTGTCAGGGCTATGGCTTGTTCACAAACTTCGTTAGGAAAAGCCAGGTGTTGCAACTTTCAATGCTTAAGAAGTACCCTGACTCCACAAACCTTGTCCCAACAATCGTAGCCATGGGCTCCTCTAAACCCCTGCCTAGCACTCTGAAAATTAAAATACATGATGCCCACAAAGAAGGAGAAGACTATAAGAAGATAGCAAAGTTTTTTCAGGAAGCCATTTCCTCAATTCGTAATGTACTTAAGAAATGGCAGTTAACAGTAACGGTGGAGGTCCAAAAGACCAAGAAATCCTTCCGAGAGAACTGCTCGTAGGACTGCTAGAAAGGGAAATCAAAACCCCCATTTTTCTGCAAAAGACCTTCAGGAATATTTAGCAGACTCTGGAGTGGTGGTGCACTGTTCTACTACACAATGACACCTGCACAAATATGACATTCATGGAAGAGTCATCAGAAGAAAACCTTTCCTGCATCTTCACCACAAAATACAGCGTCAGTAATTTGCAAAGGAACATCTAAACAAGCCTTTTGCATTTTGCAAACAAGTCCCGATGAAGTTAAAAAAGAACTTTTTGGCCACAATGAGCAAAGGTATGTTTGGAGAAAAAAGTTTTATTTTGAAACTGTAAATGATGGATTTAAGAGAGTAATCTTGCTTAAAATATTAAAGAATGTGTCATCTTTAACTTTATGCCTTTTGGAAATCAGGTCATTGTTTTACTCGCTTAGCTATTTACAGGAATAGAAATTTTGACCGGAGGGCCCAGACTTTTGCATGTCACTGTATGCAATTTTCTTCCTAAATGATGCTTTAAAAAGTCGGACTTCCAAATATCACTCCACTTCCAACCACTTACAAATTATCCAGCAACTTTTGCATCACCACAATACACACAGGTACAACCAGTTTCTGTATTTTACATAAATATTTCTCCTGAACCCTCCCTCAAGAGACGGACGGTGATGAACTCGGTGATGACAATGCCAATGAATATGAAGGGAAGGACAGTAGCCTGTCTCATTGGAGTATGGCACATTTGTGATGTGAAAGCTGCTTGTTTCCCAGGGCACAGTTGTTTGATATCATTATGTACCCAGAGAGAATGGGTAAAAACATATCCTCACGGGTAGGAAACTCCACAACAAGAGCAGGCAGAACAAGCAACACACACAAAATGCTGGAGGAACTCAGCAGGCCGGGCAGCATCGATGGGAAAGAGTACTAATGCTGAGTTCCTCCGGCATTCTGTGTGTGTTGCTTGGATTTACAGCAGCTGCAGATTTTCTCTTGCTGCGGTTGGAGATAGAGCAAAGGTGATTTTCTCAGCAGCTGATAGAAAGATTTTGTTCTCTTTTTCCGAGTACCTAATCCTTGCATTCAGATAGCTGGAGCTCAGCTCTATCTGCTCCCATTCCCTGATTAGCCGGAAGCTCCCCGGGGTCCGTGTACGGATCGTGGGGCTGAGAGAGAGGAAAAAGACCTGCCTGTGCCGAGTTTGCGGGTCACAGTCTCCAGTTCTCACAGCAATTGTCACTCAATTAAAGTCGAAAAAGTCCTTACCTTTCCGCTCCTCCCGACATTTTGTATACGGCGCGCATGCGTAGTTATCGGAGACGGCAGCAACCCTGCGCCTGCGCATTTGATCGGTGCTTCAAACGACAGCGAAATTTTAAATGCGCGGCTTCATGGGTAATCATGGTGCATTAAAAATTTCAGCCAGCACCTGTTCCATTTCCATATCTCAGGTATTTTTTGTGTGTAGAAAACTCTGCGACTTTCTTAACGCAAAAAACCGCTCCCATAAACGATACACTCAATATCAACAGGCATTTCGTGTATCTCATACCAAAGTCCAATCCTCTTACAAATGCAGATCTGAAACAAAAGAGATTCTGCATTTGCTGGAAATACAAAGACGTGCACAAAATGCTGAAGGAGCTCTGCAGTTCAGGCAGCAACTAAGCAGAGGAGTAGGGGCTAAAGGGGCTCGGAATAAATGCGGCCCATTTATTCCTCTCCACATTTGCTGCCTGATCTGTTGATAACCTGCAAAGTTTTGTAGAAATTAACCATTTTGTTTTTCAATTAACCAGTTTCCAAATGTTTCTTATCTTTCATTCAAAGCCACATCCTGCTGGTCTGGCTCCTCTTCCTCCTCCTGCTCGTAACCTCCAGACCCCATCTCTTTCCAGAGCCCCTGAGCCATGATTGGAGCTGGCAACTCTTTGGTTTCTGACTCTGCTCCATCGAAGGTTCACTCCCTAGTCTGCTGTCAGGCTTAAGAGGTGCATTGTAACAACCCAGCTGTCTGAAGCACAGTCCTCTGAAATTGGTGAAAATGACACAAAATTTGAAAAGAGCAGGGAAAAGGGAGTTTAACCACCTTAGTCCAGAGCCCTGGGGAAGGTCAAATACTCAGCGATCTCATCGAGATATTTAGCCTGGGGAAAATCATGCAGGAAATTCATGCAGGTGTATAAGGTGATGAGAGGCATTGATTGTGTGAAAAGTCAGAGGCTTTTTTCCCCCAGGGCTGAGATGGCTAACACGTGGAGGGCATAGTTACGTACACAACGCTGGAAGAACTCATCAGGTCAGGCAGCATCCGTGAGAAAGGTGTAGCCAACGTTTCGGGCCGAGACCCTTCATCAGGAATGGAGGGGGGGGAAGAGAGGGCCGAAGCCCAGTAATAGAGATGGGGAGGGGGAAGGGCTACAGGTGCCAGTGGAAAACCAATCAGAGGAAAGATAAAGGGGGAGGGGATAAGCATGAAAAGGGGGGATGGCATAGTTAAGGTGCTTGGAAGTAGCTCAAGGGAGATGTCAGTGATATATTTTTTATACAGATAACGGTGGGTGTGTGGACTGCACTACCAGCGACGGCGGTAGAGACGGGTACAATAGAGTCTTTTAAGAGACTCTTAGAGAGGTACATGGAGCTTAGGAAAATAGAGGGTTCTGTGGTAGGGTAATTCCAGGCGTTTTCTAGAGTAGGTTTCATGGTCGGAACAGCATTGTGGGCCGAAGGGCCTGTAATTTGCTGCAGATTTCGCTGATTCTAAGAAACTCAAGGGAAATCTCTTCTCCCACGGAGCGGTGACAAGTTGCAACAGGGAGAGTGAGAGATAAATTTTAAAATAATGATATGGAACAGAAAACTGGGCAGGGAGCAGATGGACCGAGTGGCCTCTCTAGTGTACATTGTGAGTTTGGCAGTGACAATAAGTACCTGCGACACGGGATTTGATACAGAACTGATTTATCTTTCACAGATCCACAATATTAAACACCAGTCCAGTTTAAGGCTAACATCAGCAGAACAGACTCCTCCAATGCTCAGTGACCAGGGTTCAGTCCTGGGTGCGATGAGCAGCCGCAAGAACTGCAGAATCTGACAGTAACAGTCCCTCATGAACCTGCAGCTGCCTTCAGTCACCGCGATGGTTAAACATTTAACACGGAGCTGATTTGAACTTCCTCCCTGATGTGAAGTTGCTGGTATTGCAGCAGCTGGGATGATTGAGTGAAACTCTTTTCTCACTCCGGACAGAAATGTGGCCTCTATTTACACGGATGCGGCCCAGCCTGCTGAGTTCCTCCAGCGTCTTGTACGTGTTGCTTTCCCCACAGCACCTGCAGTCTACTTTGTGTCCAAGCTCTGGTGAACTGAGAGATACAGCAGATCTAACGTGCTGTTGTGTTTGTGATTCCCATACACAAATCCTTTGAATTTTGTACACTGTTAAAGGTTTATAAAGCACGTCAGTTGGTGAAGGACAGCATTTCAACTGAAATTATTTCAGTCTCCATGGTGCCTACTGATAGAAACACTGTCACAGCTCAAAACAATTTAGAGGAACAAGATTTCATCTTCTAACTGGCCACAGTTCCGGCATCAGGCACAATATCAAACTCTCTGCTTCCCTCTCTGTATCAAAATGGATCATTCCTCCCCTACATCAGTCTGTGACTTGGCTCAGTTTGTCTGTCTCCTTCGCGTTCTGAGCATGCGCCACACACCCACTGAGATCACATTTTATTTACACGGCTGTGAGTAGAGACTTTTTGATTATTATGTCCCTCCCGGCATTTGACAGTGGTGAACTCAGAGTCAGCAATGGTATTGACCCTCAGGAGTAGGTGATTAGGCTTTTTCGTTGTAGATCAGTAAACTGCCGGTAGTGTGTGTCTGGATGAGTGGGTCGTTTTCAGACTGGAAGGAGGTAGCGTTTGGAGTACCCCAGAGATCAGTCCCTGACCACAGTTGTTCACAGTTTAATGTCCTGGCGGAGGCAGCGAGATGTGAGATGTCCCAGTCTGCTGGTGAGGCAGAAAGAGTGGAGTTGGGGGAGGGGAGGCCATTCACATGCAATTTCGTAGCTTTGCAATCTGTTCATAATGCACTGTGGGGCTGCAGTGGCGGGTTCCAATCTGCGAATTAATCAATGTTGACTACACTACTTCGATCGGCCGAATCCCAAACAATAACAAAACAGCCTACAGAGAAGAAGTCTTCACCCAGACACAGTGGTGTCAAGAAAACAACCTCATTGTGACAAACAAAGGAGCTGGTTGTGGATTATAGGAGGAATGGAGACAGGGAGCAAATTCAACATTTATAAGTCTGTTATTGACACAAAATGCACATTTTAATATTGATCATGACAGTGTATTTTAAATATTGTTAATGACATAAAACATATTTTTATAGATTGTTACGGACAGAGAATCGTATAATTTGTGTTCCGTGTGTTATCTGAATGTACTTACTTGCCTGTGATGCTGTCACAAGTACTGTGATGCTGTACCTGTACCTTCCCGTACTTGTGCACTTGGCAATAAATTCAACAGGACCTGAGAAATCTCAATGAGATTTAATTAGTGATGATCATCTTGGCAGCTCGGTAGATCGAATGTATGAGACAATACACTGTTAAATGCAAAATTCTGAACAGTGTTGATGATCAGAGGGTTTTGAGACTCCAAGTTCATCGCTCCCTGAAAGAGACTGCACAAATTGATCAGGTGGTTAAGAAAGCAAATGGCGTGGTTGTCTTTATTAGTTGAAGCACTGAGTTCAAAAGTCGGGAAGTTGTGTTGCGGCTGTTACGAGCCTGCGGTCGTACTGTGACTGTTTCTTTAAGAGCGTCGGCGTGAGGAGGCGGGACTATGACGTCAGTCACAGGCTGACAGCGCTGACTGTGGACTGAACCAAAAGAGAGAGAGAGCGATCTGCAGACAGGCAGTCGGCCAGTCTAAAGAGAGAGAGAGACTGGAAAAGCTGATCGCTTCAGTTAGTCGCAGCTGAGGCTTGGAACTCTTCTATGTCCACAAGAGTGGGTTGATCATCGGTACACGGAAACACAACGAATGTGTGTGGCTGTCACTTCGTGTAATCCATAGGAGCGGAGTTTGGAATATCTTGTATTAACCCTTGCCTGGGTATGTTGTGTGGTAACCCCTGGAACACGGTATTCCTGTGACAGGTCACTTTCGCTGATAACTCGTATGTGGACGGATTCAACGGATAAGAACTTCGACGGAGTTATTTTGAAGTAACGGCATTTTCTCTACATTTCACCCTGGATTACAAATATCTCTCTCCCATCATTTTTTCCGTGGATTATTGAATTTTCCTGCTTTACCATCTCAAGACTCTAAGCTTTGTTCCCTCGGTCTCCATAGTCTGGGAGTTATAATTACGCATATATACACATAACACTGTTAACTTTCCTTTATTTCGTGAAATTACAATATTATAAGTAGATAATAATAAACAGAGTGTTTTAACCATCAAAACCAGACTCCAGTGTGAACTCTATTGCTGCCGGTTCGTTTCTAAAACGTTTCAGTTCGTAACACAGTTTTATAAAACTAGTTAGACCAGGTCTGGAGTGTTTCATACAGTTCTGGTCGCCCCCATTCTCGGAAGGATGTCGGGGCTTTGGAGAGGGCGCAGAAGAGGTTTACCAGGACACTGCCTGGATTAGAGGGCATGAGCTATAACGAGAGGCTGGACAAACTTGTGTTGTTTTCTCCAGAGCGGCGCAGGCTGGGGTGAGACTGGATGGGCGTTTATAAGATTACGAGAGGAATAGATAGAGTGGACAGACGATATTTTTTTCCTGGGAGTTGAAATGTCTAACACATTTAAGTTGGAAGCAGTTGTGAGCGGCAAGTTTGCTTCTTTCCACAGAGTAGTGGGTAACAGGAGTCACTGCCAGCGGTGGGATTCCGGTTCCTGCTGACGTTTTTCCGCAGATCTGCAGCATCTGCGGGTCACTGCTCTCCGTGTCCGTGTAGCTTCATCTTTCCCCGTTCAGACAAGGCAGTGAGATCCGGTTCTGTCACGTCCTCTCATTGTGGTGGAGAATATGTTTTTTTCTGCAATATTCTCAGCATATTTCATTCCACTGTTTTTATCTGCTGAAGTGCGGCCGATGTTTCTGGGTGTCTGACCCATTTATGTGAGGATTTGGCCTTTTCTATTTCTTTGAGCTTCTCATAAATGTGTACAGTTCAGTTGAGCTTCGCTCCACTACTTCCAAAGCAACAACCCGGTCAGTCAAACAGTCGGCACAATTAAAATAGTTTATTACATTTTTTTTCATTTTGTACTATTTATATAATTTAACTGTAATATTTATATTCTTATATTAAATCAGAATTGTTAAAATCCATCGTTATGAATTAGGTTCTACTGCCGCCGCAGGAACAACACATTTCATGACACATGCCGGTGTTATTAAACCTGATTCTGATATTAATATGGGAGACGCAACACCGGTCACCTGATCCCAGTTACCGCAGATCGTAATGAGAGATTGAAGCCTTTTCTATTCATTTGCATTCCACAGAAGTGACAACAGTTCAGTTTCCTTCTGAGTTTCCAAAGCAGAAGCTCAGTCTGTCTAATATCTCCACACAATTAAAATGGGGAATTGGTTTATTCTCATCAGGTACTGAACTTCCAGTGAAAATCTTGCCTGACGCATCATCCACACAGATCGATACATTACAAAAGTACATTAAACTGATATACGACAAACCAATGAACTGTAGCAAATCATTCTGGCTGCAGAGAAAGTGCAGTGCAGATAGACATATGGTGCAGGGTCACGTCGAGTTACATTGTGAGGTCGAGTCCATTTTATCATTCATTTGGCTTGTAACCACAGACAGGAAGCCGTCCTTGAGCTTGTCATTCCTAAGAACTGCAGCTCTTCTTTTTTCTCACTTTCTCGCGGCACTGGACAGGGATGTCCATTAAGCCCTTTATTACTTAATTTTGTATTGGAGCCTTTAGCTATAACACTATGTGAAGCTAAAAGTATTAATGGTGTCTCTATGAATGGAACCATACATAAGATTTCTCTTTATGCAGATGATCTTTTGGTTTTTATTTCAAATCCTGTGGAATCAATTCCTAATCTTTTGGAAACACTTAAAAGATTTCAGTAAAGTTTCAGAATATAAACTTAACTTGAATAAAAGCGAATTGTTTCCATTAAATGTCCCTGTTAGTACATATGATGATATTCCTTTTAGAATTGTTAATACATTTAGAAATTTAGGTATTATAATTACTAAGAAATATAAAGATCTCTATGAAGCGAATGTCGTTCCTTTAATAGACTCCTTGAAACAACTTTTGATTTTTATATATTTTCCAAAATATACCCATCTTTTTAACTAAAAAAAAGTCGACCAAATTGACTCTCTTATTTCTTCCTTTATTTGGAACAATGAGAGACCAAGAATTAATAAGTATCATTTACAAAAATCTAAAAAAGATGCTGGACTTGCACTTCCTAATTTCAGACTGTATTATTGGGCTGTGAATATTAGACAATTATGTCTTTGGTTATATTGGCTTGATAAGAACCAAAAACCATTCTGGGTTAATTCGGAATTTAAAGCTCTTAAACAATTTTATTTAACTTCAATTTTAGGAGCTCCATCACCTTTACAGCTCTCTAAAATTCCAAATTTAAATCTTTACCCGGTTATTAAACAATCCCCACGGATTTGGGTTCAGTTCCGTATTTTTTTAAATGTTAAACAATTTAAGATGTATAGTTTTTATATCGAAACTTTTCATTTAAACCTTCAACAACTGACCCCATTTTTCTCTTATGGAAAAGTAAAGGGATCCATTCTTTTACAGATTTATTTGGTGATGGTCGGTTGATGACCTTTGAAGAGTTAATTAACAAATTTTCTCTCGCTCATACACATTCTTTGCAATATTTTCAGCTTAGACATTTTTTACAACCATGTTTACCTAAGTTTCCATATTTACAAGAACCTGATTTGTTGGAAACCATTTTGAAATTGAATCCCTTAGTGAATGGTTCCATTAGCAGAATTTATAATTTATTTTTGTTACAAGAAGAAAACCTATATACTTACGGCAGGGAGCCGTCGGTGATCAGGAGGGCCGAGGTTCCAGGACGAGGCTATCCCATTGAACTCCGGGTGAGCTGACGCCTGCGATATCCCCAAATGCGGGATACTCGACTGCACAATTTGTGGTAGTGGGGAACTGCGTTCGCGCTCTCCCCTGAAAAAAAAGAAAAAAAGAAGAAAACCTATCACTAAAGATTAAACGATATTGGGAGAGAGAATTTAATATGACCTTTGTTAATGACGATTGGCTTCGAGTTTTGAAAAACGTAAATTCTTCTTCTCTTTGTGCCAACCATTGTTTAATTCAATTTAAAATCGTTCACCGTTATTATTTAGCAAAGGAGAGACTATCTAATGTATTTCCTAGTACAGAGAAATGCTGTGATAGATGTATAAATGAAGTATCTACTTTGTCACATATGTTCTGGTCATGTTTTACATTAAAATCGTTTTGGAAATCTTTATTTTCTACAATTTCTAAACCTCTGGAAATAAATGTATAACCTAATAGATTGACTGTTCCTTTTGGAATAGTTCCACATCATATTCAGGGTATTTCATCTTCAGATCAACATGTAATTGCATTTGTTACACTACTGACAAGAAGTGCTATTGTATTAAATTGGAAAGGTATTTCTTCCCCGACATTAATTGAATGTTTTTCTCAAGGAATACTATATCTTAGCTTGGAAACAATTCGAAGTAGAACTTCTGATCCTCGATTCGATCTTGAGAGAAGATGGGGATCTTTTGCCAAATATTATCATTTAATTCGAATTTCTTTATATAGTTTCCTTCCAATTTTATTTTTTCATAAATGTGAAATGGCGGTTGATGATTTAATTTATATTTAGATGATGGTCAAACGTCTTGCTCAGGGGTTTGATTTGCTATGAGTGATGAACAGACCTGATGGACAATGGGGTACAGAGTTAACAACCCCCTCCTGAGAACCATAAACTATTACTGTTGCTATGCTGACCATGAGAAAGAGAGACGGAAAAACATGTAAGAACATCGGCGACATATAAGGGAGAGGGGGAAATTGCTGATTAACCGTGTTGTGACTCCTTTTTGAATTATTTACTGTTTCGCTGCAAGGACAATAGTTTGCTCATAAACGTTCCTCAGTGGACTGGAGTGGCCTTATTTGATGGACACGGTCATTCAGAATTGATGGATAGTTGAGTCCCCGTGAGTAGGCATAAAAAGACAGGTCTTAAGAGACACCCTTCAGACACACCAGTTGGACACTGACTGAGTATTGGATCCCACATGAAAGGTGGGGGCTTCTGAGACCGAACCAGGAGATTCGTCAGAAAAGCTCACAGTGTAAAATCAGAGCCGGTGGGGACTTGTGTCTGTGTTCACTCATGCCAGAGTGACGAGTCACCCACAGAAGAACGGTCTAGCTGAAGGACGGAGAGGTCATAACTGAATGACCACAAAGATACGACGAATTAAGAAAGCAAAGGAAGGTTTGCATGACTGTAGCTGTTACATCTCTCTCTCTCTCTCTCTCTCTCTCTCTCTCTCTCTCTCTCTCTCTCTCTCTCCAAAGATTACAATACAACCACCATAACTACATCAGCACTTATGAACTGAACTGAACTTGGTACTTTTCTATGACAATTTACTTACCCTTAGACATCGATAGAGCTTCTTTATTATTGACTATTATTATTCCTACACTTTTAGGTTTATTACTACTAACTTGTTTTATATATATATATTTGCATTATTGATATGGTTTTGCTTATTTTTTTATTAATAAACACCTTTAGTTTGGTACCACCAGACTCCAACGAATTCTTCTTTCTCTGCTGGTTAGACACCCAGTTACAGGGTACATAACAGATTCCTAATGGATTTTTTCCCTTTTTTTGTAGTTAATGTTTTGTTTTCGGAATTAGATGGTTTTTTCCCCCTCCTATATATATATATATATATATAGAATTTCCATTTTTATATTTTACGATCAGTTTTTTCCAGCTTTCTTAATTGTATAAATATTAATCTATTGAAGTTTGGTATCATTTTATAGCTGTATAATATTGTACCAATAAAAAGATTCTAAGAATGAAAAAATGAATATGACAGAACAATAACTGTAACAAAGCATTATGACTGCAGAGAAAGCGCAGTGCATATAGACATATGGTGCAGGGTCACGTCGAGTTACATTGTGAGGCCGAGTCCATTTTATCATTCATTTGGATTATGACCACAGACAGGAAGCCGTCCTTGAGCCGGGTAGTTCGCGCTTTAAGGCTTTTGTATCTCTTCCCCGATGGGGGAGCGGGTTTGCAGCAAGGATGCCCAGGTTGTGAGGGTCCTTGAGTACATGGCCTGCTTTTCCGAGGCAGGGGAAGTGTAGGAAGAGTCCATGGAGTGGAGGCTTTTTTCTCTGATGTTCTCTGCTCTCCAAAGTTCTCTGCAGTTCCTTGCAGTCATGGGCAGAGCAGTAGCCATACGAAGGCGTGAAGTATCGACAAGAAGCTCAGAGACCTCGGCCTTCACCCTGCCTTGTGTAGCTGGATTCTGTCAGATCGCCGGCAGGTAGTAAGAGTGGGCTCCCTCACCTCTGTCTCTCGGACCCTCAGCACCCATACCCCACAGGGGTGTCTCCTTTCCCCCTCCTTTACTCTCTGTGCACCCATGACTTCTGTTGCCACCCACAGCTCCAATCTGCTAATTAAATTTGCTGACGAAACTACACTGATTGGCCTAATCTCAAATAATAACGAGGCAGCCTACAGAGAAGAAGTCATCACCCCGACACAGTGGTGTCAAGAAAACAACCTCTCTCCCTCATTGTGACAAAAACAAAGGAGCTGGTTGTGGATTACAGGAGGAATGGAGACAGGGACCAAACTCAACATTTCCAAATCTGTTATTGAGAGAAAATACATATTTTAATATTGATCATAACGCAATGTATTACTGTTAATGACATAACACATATTTATAGATTGTTACTGACTGAGAATCGTATAATTTGTGTTCCGTGTGTTATCTGAATGTACTTGCCTGTGATGCTGCCACAAGTCAGTGTTTCTCTGTCCCTGTACCTTCCCGTACTTGTGCACTTGGCAATAAATTCAAAAGGACCTGAGAAATGTCAGTGAGATTTGATTAGTGATGATCATCTTGGCAGCTCGGTAGGTCGAATGTATGCGACAGTACACTGTTAAATGCAAAACCCTGAACAGTGTTGATGATCAGAGGGATCTTAGACTCCAAGTTCATCGCTCCCTGAAAGAGACTGCACAGATTGATCGGGTGGTTAAGAAGGCAAATGGCATGGTTGTCTTTATTAGTTGAAGCATTGAGGTGAAAAGTCGGGAAGTTGTGTTGCAGCTGTTATGAGCCTGCGGTCGTACTGTGACTGTTTCTTTAAGAGCGCCGGTGTGAGGAGGCGGGACTATGACGTCAGTCACAGGCTGACAGCGCTGACTGTGGACTGAACCATAAGAGAGAGAGAGAGAGAGAGCGATCTGCAGAAGGATGTCGTGGCTTTGGAGAGGGCGCAGAAGAGGTTGACCAGGACACTGCCTGGATTAGAGGGCATGAGCTATAACGAGAGGCTGGACAAACTTGTGTTGTTTTCTCCAGAGCGGCGCAGGCTGGGGTGAGACTGGATGGACGTTTATAAGATTACGAGAGGATTAGATAGAGTGGACAGACGATATATTTTTCCTGGTAGTTGAAATGTCTAACACATTTAAGGTGAGAGGAGATGTGCGCAGCAAGTTTGCTTCTTTTCACAGAGTAGTGGGTAGCTGGAGATCTGTCTGGGAGTGGGAGACAAAACCGGTCACGTGATCCCGATTCCTGATCAAGTTTTTCTGCCGATCTGCAGCATCTGCGGGTCACTGCTCTACGTGTCCGTGTAGCTTCATCTTTCACCCGTTCAGACAAGGCAGTGAGATCCGGATCGGTCACGTCGTCCCGTTGTGGTGGACAATATGTTTTTTTCTCGGCACTATTTGTGTACATGGCCTGCTTTCCCGAGGGAGTGGAAGTGTAGGAAGAGTCCATGGAGGGGAGGCTTGTTTCTCTGATGTTCTCTGCTCTCCACAGTTCTCTGCAGTTCCTTGCAGTCATGGGCAGAGCAGTAGCCATACAAAGGCGTGAAGTATCGACAAGGAGCTCAGAGACCTCGGCCTTCACCCTGCCTTGTGTAGCTGGATCCTGGACTTCCTGTCAGATCACCGGCAGGTGGTAAGAGTGGGCATCCTCACCTCTGTCTCTCTGACCCTCAGGACACATAACCCACAGGAATGTCTCATTGGCCCCCTCTTTACTTTCTGTGCACCCATGACTTGTGTTGCCACACTCAGCTCCAATCTGCTGACAGCAGTACATTGATTGGCCTAATCTCAAATAATAACTTTCAATCAAATTCCTCCTGTCATGGCTCGGTCCAAACAAACTAATCTCCTTCTTCAGGAGATTAGTCAGAGGAAGAGCGATAGCAGCAAAGTTCTTACAGAAGTTACGATAATATGCATCCTTTCCCAGAAAACTTCTAAGAGCCTTCTTAGCAGTCAGAATAGGAACTTGAGAAATTGCCTGGTCTTTTGCCCGAACAGGAGCCAACTTGCTTTGTCCTACAACATAGCCAAGACAGGTCACAGTGGCATGGCCAAATTCACTCATAGCTAAGTTAACTGTAAGGCTGGCCTGTGAAAACCTGTCAAACAGATTTTCTACTGCAGAGATATGCTCTTCCCAGGTGTCACTCCCTGTGACTAAGTCATCAATATAGGCATCTGTGTGTTCTAATCCTCGAATTACAAAATCAATCATTCCCTGGAATGTTCCTGGAGCATTTTTCCTTCCAAAAGGCAAAACATTGTATTCATACAACCCAGATGGTGTCGCAAATGCAGAAATTTCTCTACCTCTGTCCATCAATGGAACACACCAATATACTTTCAACAGATCAATCTTTGTAAGAAATTATCTATTCCAACCTTATCGATGCAATCATCTACCCTTGGGATAGGATAGGCATCTGTTTTTGTTACTGAATTTACCTTCCTATAATCAGTGCAAAATCTAACTCTACCGTCAGGTTTGGGCACAATAACGCAGGGTGATCTCCAATCTGATGCTGAAGGACTAATAATACTATTTTTCAGCATATATTCAATTCCTTGCTCAGCCAATTTACACTTTTCTACGTTCATGCAATATGGGTGTTTAATCGGTTTGGCTTGACCAATATCTACATCCTGTACTGCAACCGTGGTTTGCTTGGGAACATCGGGAAATCAATCTTCAGAATTAATTCCTTCAGCTGTTGTTGTTGCTTTGCTGCAGCTGAGCCAACTTGTTATGAATGTTTTCTGGAACAACTGAGTTCATTAGCCTAACTGGGACCACGTTTGTCTTGTGAAAATTCCCAGACGAGTCGATTGTTTCATTCTCAGGGTTACCAGATCCATATGTTTTGACAACAACACTCACAGATGGTGCCTGCTTGTCAAAATAAGGCTTTATCATATCTATGTGTACTACCTGTGTTAGTTTACGTCGGTCGGGTGTTTTAATAACATAATTCACATCATTAATTTGAGAGACTATTTCATACGGTCTATTGAATTTCGCCTGAATGCAGGTATAAACCACAGTGGGGCCACAGTTTACCCACAGCTTGACAAATGTGACAGGTTCTGCAAAAGGTCACAACATCTTTCCTCAAATTAGGCCAGTAGAATTATTTCATAATCCTGTTTGCAGTTTTATTCACTCCAAAATGTTGATCTAAGGGCATACTGTGGGCCACAATAAAACTTCAGTCCTATAAACTTTAGGAACAACAACTTAGTGAACAATTGTCTATTCCTCACTCGCTGGAATAGCAGGAGGCCCTCACATCCTCATTAACACTCCGTCCTTGAGATAATACCCTCCTGGCACTTTCTTAATCTCATCATCTGACAGAGTTGTTTCTTTTAAAGCTTCAGTCTAAGGTTCTCAGTTCTGTTCTGCTATAAACTCCTTCCTAGGCTGGCATAAATCTTCCTCATTAGACTTACTACCTGAATCCTGTTGAAACAATGAAAACAGAAAAGTCCCTGACAAGTCATCATAACCTGAATCCCGATTTTGGCTATCATGGGCATCAGAATCATGCTGCACAGAACCATCTGCGTCAGCAGACTTTTTAGCCATACTGCGAGTTCCTGCGCAGGAAGGATAAATGTTAAAATCCATCTGTGGGTCGTCAGTGGTCGGCTTAGTTGTCAATTGCACTGCAGAAACAACTTTACCATCTGCCAGGTCATTCCCTAACAGCAAAGTAACATCTTCCATCGGTAAACTGGAGCACAATCCGATCTCAACAGGTCCCGAAACCAACCCTGACTGTAAAGTTACCTTGAGCAACGGCACAGAAACCACACCGTTCCCAATGCCTTTAATAAGATTTACCTCACTAGTGTCAGACTCATCACCAAACTTTAGAACGCTGTCTAATATAAGTGACTTAGAAGCCCCAGTAACTCGAAGAATTTTCACTGGTAGCAGGGTTGACCCTTCCTTTACTAATACAAACCCATCAGACATAAAATGATCGAACACCTTCTTAACTCGGTCAGACCTCTCAGTCCGTAACTGAGCCTCAACAGAATGTTCAGAACCCTGTGGGTTTATAGGTGCTTCAACATACTGATCACAGGCATTCGGGACTGACTCCTTTTACTTTTCCTATCTGAGCTTCAACAGAATGTTCAGAACCCTGTGGGTTTAAAGGTGCTTCAACATACTGAACACAGGCATTTGGGACTGCCTCCTTTTCCCTTTTCTTCCCCAGGAAGGAACAATTAGCCATCAAATGACCAGCTTTCTTACAATAGTAACAAGGAAGACCAGAATATGTCTCCTTCAACTGTTTCCCTTCATCATTACTCTTTTCACTAGTTCCAGCTTTAATTTCTGGTTTGCCCTGGTTATCCCTGCTACTCTTTTGGAAGCTCGTACTCTGGGTGAATTTGACCTTGTGGGTTAAAGCAAACATCTACTAATCCGGCAGACTCCTGCAAAGTGGCAGCATCCTTTTCATCTGAATACGCTGTATGTCATCAGGGACGCAGCCTTAGAATTAATCAATTAAAACCAACTCTTTCAAGCTGTTAAAATCATCATTTATATTTTTACATGTGCACCAGCGGGTAATACACACAAACTTCTCATAAGCAAATTCCATATACGTCCGGTTCCCAGATTTCCTCAAATTTCTGAACTTCTGCCTGTATTATTCTGGGACCAACTCGTAAGCTTTGAGCACAGCCTGTTTCCCTATGTGATAATCAGCTGCTTCATCAACTATCAAAGCAGAATAGGTTTGCTGAGCCTTCCCCTTAATTACACGTTGGAAGAGAATAGGCCAACCCTCTTTTGACCACTTTAAATTCTGAGCAACCTTCTCAAAATGCTGCAAGTATTTATCAACATTTGCCTTGTCAAATGGAGGTACCAATTTAACTTCCCAACTGGCCTCAAACTTATCACTAGAGTCTAACGCTAGACCCCTTTGCTGCAATCTCTCTATCTTTTCCAGCTCGAACAGCCTCTGTCTTTCTGCTTCCTCCCTCTGTTTTTCTGCCTCTCCAGCCTTAAATTGCCTCTGCCTTTCCGCAGCCTCCATCTTTAATTTTTCTCACTTGTACTGGAGCTCACGATGTTTACTTTCAGGAAATACCTCCAACTCCTCCACTTTAAACACACCCTCAGATACATAATGTTCAGCTATTATCCTCTGCATCTGTGCCCTCCTCATTGTCAATTTCTCCTTAGAAAGTTTTAAGCTTCTAGCAAGACTCAACAACTCAATCGTTCTGGCGTCCTCCAATGCCTCAGAGGTTGGCGCTTCCACAAGCCTATCAGCATCCGCTGCTGATTTTCCACACGCAAATAAATCAAAAGGGATTTCCCCAAGTAAATCGATAATAAATCAATCAAAACGCCCCAAATTTGTTCATATTTCGGACGCAGGCCCCAATTTTATTAGGAACCATAAAACTTTAGAAACAAACCAGCAGCAATAGAGTTCACACTGGAGTCTGTTTTTTATGTAAAAACCACTCTCTTTATTAGTATGTACTTATTATATAGAAACTTGAGCAAGATAAACAAAAGTTCACAGAGTAATGTGTATATATGTGTGTAAATGTAACTCCCAAACTATTGAGATTAGGGGAATCGAGACTGGGAGTCCTGAGATGGTAAAGTATGAAAGTTCAGTTCATTCACGGAATAGGTGATGTGAGAGAGATGTTTGTAATCCAGGCTAAATGTCGAGAGAAGGCAATTATGTTCCACAGGTTCCACGGTGGTAAAGCGAGAGAACAGTTGCTGTAGATTTTATCCGTCGTTCCAAATCCACATACAAATTATCTTCGAAAATGACTTATCAAAAGGGGTACTGTCTTCAAGTGAATTACCACAACACACCCAGGCAAGGGTTAACACATCAGTGGTCTTCACAGGATATCCCAATCAGATCCACTCCTATGGATCAAACGAGGTGACAACCCCACATTCGATGTACATTATGTTGAATCAATAATTAACCCACCCTTGTGGGCATAGGAAAGTCACAAATAGTGACCCTTGGCCACTAGTTCCTTTGTGTTGACTGTTCCATTTCTCCTCCTTCGTTTCTGTCTGGCTCTGAGTGTCTGTGTCCTCGGTTAATATTAAACAAGCTGCGAGTCTGTCTCAGTCTCTCTCTCTCTCTCTCTCTCTCTCTCTCTCTCTCTCTCTCTCTCTCTCTCTCTCTCTCTCTCTCTCTCTCTCTCTCTCTCTCTCTCTCTCTCTCTCTCTCTCTCTCTCTCTCTCTCTCCTCTCTTCTCTCTCTCTCTCATATAAAATAACAGTCCACAGCAAACGATACCTAGGGATACTTAACAACATCCACTCCCCATTGTGAACTGACTGATGTGCCAGTAGTTGGGATGACTGAATG
Source organism: Hypanus sabinus (assembly GCF_030144855.1). Taxonomy (NCBI): domain Eukaryota; kingdom Metazoa; phylum Chordata; class Chondrichthyes; order Myliobatiformes; family Dasyatidae; genus Hypanus; species Hypanus sabinus. Next base: position 62,026 of record NW_026781338.1, read on the forward strand.
TATCCGTTCGCACATTCTTAGCAGCTGAACGGCCTCTCCCCTGTGTGAACTCGCTGATGACTATGAAGGCTGGATGACTGAATGAATCCCTTCCCACATTCCGAGCAGGTGAATGTCCTCTCCCCAGTGTGAACTCGCTGATGACTCTGTAGGCGGGATGACTCAGTGAATCTCTTCCCACAGACTGAGCAGGTGAATGGCTTCTCCCCAGTGTGAACTCGCTGATGATTCTGTAGGCGGGATGACTCAGTGAATCTCTTCCCACAGAATGAGCAGGTGAACGGCTTCTCACCAGTGTGAGCTCGATGATGTACCAGTAAGTTGGATGACTTACTGAATCTCTTCCCACAGACGGAGCAGGTGAATGGCTTCTCGCCTGTGTGAACTCGCTGATGTGTCTGCAGGTTACATGACAGAGTGAATCTCTTCCCACATTCTGAGCAGGTGAACGGCCTCTCTCCAGTGTGAACACGCTGATGAATCTTTAGGGTGGATGACCGATTGAATCCCTTCCCACAGACGGAGCAGGTGAACGGCTTCTCCCCAGTGTGAACTCGCTGGTGTCTCTGTAGATGGGATGTGTGAGTGAATCCCTTTCCACATTCTGAGCAGGTGAATGACCTCTCCCCAGTGTGAACTCGCTGGTGTCTCTGTAAATGGGATGTGTGAGTGAATCCCTTCCCACATTCTGAGCAGGTGAACGGCTTTTCCCCAGTGTGAACTCGCTGATGACGCCGTAGGTTGGATGACTGAGTGAATCTCTTCCCACAGACTGAGCAGGTGAACGGCTTCTCCCCAGTGTGAACTCGTTGATGACTCTGCAGTTTGTATGAAAGAGTGAATCTCTTCCCACAGTCTGAGCAGATGAACGGCCTCTCTCCGGAGTGAACTCGCTGATGTCTCTGTAGGTTGGATGACTGAGTGAATCTCTTCCCACAAGTCGAGCAGGTGAATGGCCTCTCCCCAGTGTGAACTCGCTGATGACTCACTAGGGTGGATGAGTGAGTGAATCCCTTCCCACAGTCCGAGCAGGTGAACGGCTTCTCCCCAGTGTGAACTCGCTGATGACTTTCTAGTTTGGATGACTGAGTGAATCCCTTCCCACAGACTGAGCAGATGAACGGCTTCTCCCCAGTGTGAACTCGCTGGAGCGCCATTAGGTGAGATGACCGAGTAAATCCTTCCCCAAAAATTCAGCAGATGACCATCCTCTGCCCAATGGAAACTCACTGGTGTGTCCACAGGTGGAATGACCGACTGAATCCCTTCTCACACACAGAGCAGTTGAATGTCCTTTCCCAGTGTGAAATTGCTGATGTAGCTTCAATTGAGGTGACCGAGTGAATCCATTCCCATTGAGTGAGCAGGTGAACGGTCTTTCTCCTGTCGAAAATGACGGGCGTGCCAGTTGGTCAGATGACCTAGTTGATCCCTCCCCTCAGTCTGAGCAGGAAGGACGGTCGACTCCACTGTATAAATATCTGGATAGAGACAGCAAAACTGGCGTATCGTGTTTGAGATTCCTGGAGACAAATTCCTTTTCGTTTTTAACCTGTAAAAAGATTTACAAAATCAATCAATGGGCGTAGGAAAACATTTCATATGAGATCACTTCAGTTGCCAAGGTGTGATCTGACATCACACTGTTACATTGAGGTTCAACCCAAGTTGGACAGAGAAATCATCTCCTGACTGGGCACAGTGCTGGTATCTGGAATGACCATCAGACTGTCTGATGTCCTTCCTTTCTCTATAAGAATGGGGCATTTCTGCCATCTCCAATTCGTGACGTGGCTCAGTTTGACTCTCTCCATGGGTATTATCCCCATTTCCCACTGAGCTGCATGGGTTCCTGGCGCCACAGTAACTGAAACACTCTCCCGGAATTAGACTTTGTTGACATGCAGCTGGGATTTTCTTTTACCTGCTGTCAATTTAAAGTTCCAACAGTTTTAAAGCTTTCTGAAGATTTCCTGTCCGGATGAATGGTTGGTCTGCACAGCTGATAAAATGAACTATATGAATAATAGTATTATTTCATGTTCTTGTCACAGAATCAAGAAAGGTACAACACAGAAACAGGCCCTTTGTTCCATCTAGTTTGTGTTGTTCTATTTAAGCAGTCTGTTCCCATACCCCGACCATCCAGGAACCAATACAATCCTCTTATATGTTGAAGTTGAGCACGCATGCACCAGTTAGGTTGTCTGCTCATTCCACACCTGGATGATCGTCTGTTTCAAGAAGTATCCCCTCATGTTCACCTTAATGTTTCACCTTTCACCCTTAATCCATGGCCTCTGGTTGTATTTCCCCCCAATATCAGTGGGAAAACCCATTTTTGAAAAGTGAAAAAGCTTCCATTTACCCCATGTATAACTCTCATAATTTTGGTACAGCTTCATCAAATCTTCTCTCAATTCTTCTACATTGCAAGTAATAAAGTCCTGTCCTGTTCAATGTTTCCTAATAACCCAAGTCTTCTAGACCTGGCAACATCCTTGTGAATTTTCTCTGAACTCTTTCAACCGCTTTTATATCTTTCATGTAGGTTCGTGAACAAAACTACACACAATACTCCAAAATGGGCCTCACCAGTATCTTCGACAAGTCAAGAAAACATCCGTTTATTGTTTTCATTACTTTGGTTCATGAAGACCAATGGGCTGATTTTTTTCCCCATCACTATCTAACTATGATACCAGTTTCAGTGAATTAAGTACATATATTCCCAGGTCCCTTTCTTCTACAAAACTCCTCCGTGCCTGACCAGTCACCGTGAGAGACCTCCATTGGTAGATAATACCAAAGTGCAACACCTCACACTTGTCTGCATTAAATACATTTTTCCATTTCTTAACCCATTTTCCCAGCGGGTCCAGATCGCACTGCAAGCCATGATAGTCTTCCTCACTGTCCACTACACCACCAGTCTTGGTGCGATCTACAAATCTGCTGATCCGGTTAAACACACCATTATCCAGATTTTTGATATAGATGACAAACAACATCAGATCCAGCACTGATCCCTATGGCTCACCACTAGTCCCTGGCCTCCGGTCAGTGAGGCAACCATCTGCTACCACACTCTGGCTTCTCCCAAAGACAGTGTCTCATCCAATTTACTATCTCGTCTTGAATGCTGAGTGACTGAACAGCTGAACAACATTGGCGTCCTCCAATCCTCCAGTATCTCACCTGCCACTAAGGATGATTTAACATTCTGTGGTAAGGCCCCAATAATTTCTGCACTTGTCTTCCGCAGGGTCCCATGGAACAACTTGTCAGGCCCTGGGGATTGATCCACACTAATTTGCCTCAAACCCCTCCACCTCTGTAATCTGTACAGGGTCCATGAAGTTGATGCAGCTTTGCCTCAATTCTACAGACTCCGTGTCCATCTCCTGATTAAATACGGATGCAGAAAAAAATCTTCCACATCTATTTTGTCTCCTCATATGGATTACCATTCAGATCTTCCAGAGGAATAATTTTTCCCTTGCAATCTTTTTGCTCATAACATATCTGCAGAATGAATGAGGATTCTTCTTCACCTTGTCTGCTTAGGCAACTTCATGTCTTCTTTTGTTTCGTTCATAAGAGTTCACTTCAACTTCATGTAATTCATAAGTGCCCCATTTATTCCTCTCTGCCTGTAAATGGTCTGAACATCCTTTTTATTGATCAGGGAGAGGAAAGCCAAAGCGGTGATAGAGTTGCATGCTGGGAGGTGGGGGTAGGTGGGAGTAAAGTAAAGGTGCAGGGGCAATGGGAGTCTGACTAACAGAACAGAGAGTGGACAGGTTGTGGAGGCAGTTGTTGTTCAGTCCTCAGACAAAGTCAGGAATGAAAACGTTGAGCATGGTGCAGTGAATATGCTGAGCCCTGAATATTTCAATACAAGGAGCAGCGTAGGAAAGGCGGATGTGTTCAGGGCATGGATCAACACCTGGAATCAACACTAGGAACTGGCAACTGTGGACTGTGACATGCTGCTTTATGGCAAAAGTAAATGCTTGTTAAATGGGAGGCCTTCAAAGTGAAATCTTGAAAGTACAAAGCGGGTATGCGCTTGTCAGAATAAAAGGTAAAATAGAAACTGTAGGGAAACTTGGATTTCAAGAGATATTTAGATCCTGGTGAAGCACAAAGTGAATGGAGTTGCATAACAGGGATAGGCAGGCAGTTTCTTATGGAGCATAGGAAAAGCAAGAGAACACATAAGAAGTAAATCAGGATGTCTAAAATGTGTGGGAGTCCCACACATTGATTGGGGCTTCAATACTGTTAAAGGTCTAGATGGGTTAGAGATTGTGAAATGTGTTCAGAAAAGTTTTCTAAATGAATATATAGATATACCAACTAGGGAGGATGTAATATTAGATCTCCTATTTGGAAATGAGCTAGGGGAGGTGACGGAAGTGTGCGTAGGGGAACACTTTGTTTCCATTGTTCATAACGTCATTAGTTTCAACTTGATCATGGACAAAGATAGATCTGGTCCTCGGGATGAAGTTATAAACTGGAAAAAAGCCAGATTTGAAGAAATGAGAAAGGATCTAAAACGCGTAGATTGGGACAAGTTGTTCTCTGGCACGAATGTGATTGGTAAGTGGGAGGCCTTCAACGAAGAAATTTTGAGAGTGCAGATTTTTTTTTGTTCTTGTTAGGGGTAAAGGCAATACGAATAACTATAAGGAACCTTGGTTCTCGAGGAATATTGGAACTCTGATAAAGAAAAAGACATATATGTATAACATGTATAGGCAACAGGGAGGAAATAAGATGCTTGAGGAGTATAAAAAGAGTAAGAAAATATTTGAGAAAGAAATCAGGAGGGTTAAAAGAAGACATGAGATTGCTTTGGCAGTCAGGGTGAAGGATAATCCTAAGAGCTTCTACAGGTATGTTAAGAGCAAAGGGATAGATAAATCCCCTGGACCTGACAGGGTATTCACTCGGACTTTGAAGGAGACTGGTGTTGAAATTGCAGGGGCCCTGAGTGAAATACTTATAATGTCGATATCCACCGGTCAGGTGCCGGAGGATAGCTCTTGTATTTCCGTTGTTTAAAAGTGGGTCAAAAAGTAAGCCGGGAAATTATAGGCCGGTAAGTTTGACATCTGTAGTAGGTACATTATTGGAAGGGGTACTAGGAGATAGGGTGATAGACAGGGACTTAACAGGAAAGTGGATGAAGGGAAGGCAGTGGATGTTGTATACACGGACTTCAGTAAGGCTTCTGACAAGGTCCCGCATGGGAGGTTAGATAGGTTGATTCAGTCGCTAGGTATACATGGAGAGGTAGTAAATTGGATTAGACATTGGTTCAATGGAAGAAGCCAGAGAGTGGTAGTGGAGGATTGCTACGCTGAATGGAGGCCTGTGACTAGTGGTGTGCCACAGGGATCAGTGCTGGGTCCATTGTTCTTTGTCATCTATATCAATGATCTGGATGCTAATGTGGCATTAGCAAATTGGCTGATGATACAAAGATTGGAGGTGCAGTTGACAGTGAGGAAGGCTTTCAAAGCTTGCAGAGGGTTGCAGGAATGGGCTGCAAAAATGGCAGATGGAGTTTAATGCGGACAAGTGTGAGGTTTTGTACTTCGGAAGGTCAAACCAAGGTAGAACATACAAGGTAAATGGTCGGACAATGAGGAGTGCAGTAGAGCAAAGGGATCGGGAAGTACAGATTCATAATTCCCTAAAAGTTGCGTCACAAGTAGATAGTGTTGTAAAGAGAGCTTCTGGTACTTTGGGCTTTATGAATCAAAGTGTTGAGCATAAGAGTTGGACTGTAATGTTGAGGTTGTTTAAGACATTGGTGAGACAGAAATTGTGAGACAGAAATTGGTGAGACAGATTGTGTGCAGTTTTGGTCACCTAATTACAGGAAGGATATAAATAAGATTGAAAGAGTGAAGAGAACGTTTACAAGGATATTGCCGGGACTTGAGAAACTGAGTTACAGAGCAAGGTTGAATAGGTTAAGACTTTATTCCCTGGAGCGTAGGAGAATGAGGGGTGATCTGATAGAGGTGTATAAAATTATGGTGGGTATAGATAGACTGAATGCAAGCAGGCCTTTTCCACTGACGCCAGGGGAGAAAGACAAAGAGAGGTTATGGTTAAAGGGTGAACGGGGAAAAGTTTAAAGGGAACATGGCGGGGGGCTTCTTCACACAGAGACTGTTGGGAGTGTGGAAAGAGCTGCCAGATGAAGTGGTGAATGCAGGTTCACTTTTAACAGTTAAGAAAAACTTGGACAGGTATATGGATGACAGGGGTATGGAGGGATATGGTCCAGTTGCAGGTCCGTGGGACTAGGCAGAAAAATGATTTGGCACAGCCAAGAAAGGCCAAAAGGCCTGTTTCTGCGCTGTAGTGTCCTTTGGTTCTACGGATCTAGCCCGCCAGGCGTATCTTATAAAGAACTTATCGTTTCCAACTCCATCAGCACCATCGACAGCCCATTCCACGCACACCATTTGCGTAAAAGAAACTACCCCTGACATCTCCTCTGTACCTACTTACAAGCTCCTTAAAACTATGCCCTCTCGTGCTATCCATTTCAGCCCTGCGAAAAAGCCTCTGACTATCCACACGATCAATGCCTCTCATTATCTTGTATATCTCTATCAGGTCACCTCTCCTCCCAGGTCGCTCCAAGGAGAAAAGACGGAGTTCACTCAACTAATTCTCATAACGCCTGCTCTTCAAATCCTGGCATCAGCCTTGTAAATCTCCTCTGCACCATTTCTATGGTTTCCACATCCTTCTTGTAGTGAGGCGACCAGAATTGAAAACAAGGCTCCGTGGGGTCTGACCAGGGTCCTATATAGCTGCAACATTACCTCTCAGCTCTTAAACTCAATCCCATGACTGATGAAGGCCCATGCACTGAACGCCTTCTTGAATACAGAGTCTACCTGCGTAACTGCTCTGAGTGCCTTATGGACTCGGACCCCAGGATCCTGCTGATCCTCATATACAAAGACCATTACTGATGATCTGGAACCCAGAAAGATCCCAGTTACAAACGGCACTTGGCATTTCAGTATTGTTGATGTACGTACAGTATGGGATGAGGTGGAGAGCGCTAGGTGTGACGAGAGGGAGGGAGAGAGAGGCAGAGAGGGAGGGAGGGGGGAGAGGGCTGGGTTCAGAGAGAGTGAGAGAGAGCGAAGTGGGGACAGCTTAGGATGAGCGGTGCATTTAGAGGGTGAGAGAGAGAGGAAGACAGTGTGGGATACGGGTGCCAACAGGGAGATTGCATGGGAGAGCAAGGGGAGAGGGTAAGACTGGAAGAGAGATTGAGAGGGAGAGGGTTAGAAATGGAGGAGCTTACAGAGAGGCAGAGGTGAGAGAGACGAGTTTGAGTGAGGTGACAGGGTGCATGAGAGAGGAGGACATGGAGAGGGGAAGACAGAGGGTGACTGAGATTGGGAGTGGGATAGCAGGTGATAGGGGTAGGGACAGGGATTGTGGGATGGGAGAGAGAATGGAAGAGTAAGATGAACAGATGGACAGAGGGGAGAGAGTGTGAGAAATGAAAAGAGGCATGAGAGAGTGAAGAGATGAAGAGAGACGAGAGAGGAGTACGATTTGTTAATAGAGGAGTAGAGGCAGTGGTGAGAGTAGAAAGCGAGGAAAGTGGTGATAGAGAGTGGGAGACTAGTCGAATAGGGTGTAACAGAGGGGTAGAGAAGGGGGGAGAGGGAGAAAGGCGATGAGGAAGCAAGGATGATTGAGAGGGGTGATGATAAGGGAGGGGTGAGGGAGAGGCGAGATGGTGACGGCGAGAGGGAGAATGAAGTAAGGGCTGGGGTAGAGGGCCGGATAATGAAGAGGGACTGGGAGGAGGGAGTGATGAGGGAGCCAGTGTATGTAGCCTGGAGTGAGGGGGAAAGGCGAACAGATGGTGTGCCTGATTAGAATTGTTTGACTATCTTTTTATTCAGTCCTCACTTGCGCGATGGTAAATCATGTATGTTCACAAGTCACCGAACAAATCCACCGTGAGATTACGTTTCCACGCCGGGAGTTTGACCACGTACAGTTTGGGTCTCCATTTCCGACAGCGGGGAGTTTGACCACATACGGTTCCGGTCTCCATTTCGGACATCGGGGAGTTTGACCTCATACTGTTCGGGTCTCCATTTCGGACATCGGGGAGTTTGACCGCATACTGTTCGGGTCTCCATTTCGGGCAGTGGGGAGTTTGACCGCATAAGGGGACCTACTGCAGGTCACAGCAGCATGTCAACCGCAGCTAATGCCGGGGTGTTTCCGTTTCAGATGACGTGAGGAAGGAGTTGATCTCGGGTTTGTGTCAGTCGAGGGCTGGTTGCAGTGGGAAAGGGCCGGACCAAGCCGGACAGCAAACAGATAATTGGTAGGAAGCAGAGGGTGAGAGGCTGTTTCTTGAACTCCATTTCCGAGCTTAGTAACGTTCCCTGGGGTTACGCCCATTGTTACTTGTCATCTAGGTCAATAACTTGGTTAAGAAAGTACAGGGTATGGGTGGAGAGTTTGCAGCAAGTTCAAACAATTACTCTTTTTGAAAGACAGTCAGCGTAAATACTCCCCTATCTTTCCCTCTCCCCACTCAGAACTGATCTAAAGCTACTTCAGGAGAGGCAAGATCTTGAACTGAGTAAACTCTGTGAGTGAGATGGACTGGTTTTCAATGGCTGTGCTGCTCGGAGCTTATTACCAGGAGTGATTTTGACTGGGTCTGACAGAGACATAACTGGTTCTTCTGGGCACATTCAGTCTCACTCCAACTATTTCCTACCTTCCTTTGTACAGGCATGTAACGTCTAAAGTGTTTGAGTAAATGACACTCACCAAACTTTCTCCTGACTGAATCCTGGAATCTCCGATTCGGAAGAGTCCTCTCCAGTTGATGCTCTCAGTCCTCGGGCTGGTTCACTTGTTGCTGTTCCCTCGTCTTCAGTCGTGGTTTGTTTCCAGTTGGGGTTCTTCTTCAAATAAATCTCTCACCGCAGGTCTAACTTTAGCATAAAAGATAATGAAGCACATTATCAATAAAAAAGGAGGACCAAGCTTGTCTACTAAATGTTACTAAGAACAAAACTGACTGATATTTAAATTTTGAAGGCAGATATAATGATCTCAGTGAACAACCTTTTATTGACCCTCACACATCACAAAATGATATGGGATAAGAAGGAGCCATCATTCAGTCATGGTAAAACATAAGATACAGGAACACAATTAGGTGATTCCATCCAACTGTTCTGCCCCACCACTCAACCATGGCTGAGAATTATTCCAACAGCATATTCCTGACTTCCTTCTGTAACCCTGACGTGACTTAGCAATCATGAATATATTAATCTATGTCATAAATACACTCAATGGCAGCCTCAACCTACCCCTGCGGCAACAAATTCTACAGATCAGACAGCTTTTGGCCATTGTTGTTCTTATCTCAGTTTTAAACGGAAGCATTTTTATTCTGAGATTGTGCTGTAAGATTACAGACTCTCCGTCTGAAGGAAACATCCTCTCCATGTCCACTGTATCCAGTCTTTTCAGCATTCGGCAGGTTTACTTAACAATATATTGCCCCCACCACCCCCACCGTCACTCTGAAATTCATTGAGAACCATCAAATGCTCCTCATACATAAAGCCGATCATTCCTGAGATTATTTTTGTAATCCTTCTTAGCAATAACCGTACTGAACACATTTCCAGGAAAAACAGACAAATAGGTACCAGGATAATTTACAAGGAAAAGTTCTGCTTTCATCACTGTTCTACTATCACCGAACGAGTCATTTCCATTTGCTTGATTTCCACCGAGTGACAGACAGGTGACAGTGAGGGGGGGGGGGGGGGTGGTTTCCAAACACAGTTTGGACACCAAAGCTCACGAGTCTATTTCTACTGTTGTAAAGACGGATCAGCACATTTACTCATAGCCTCTCCCTGTGAGGATGGACTGGTAACCCATCTTCTCCTCAGTAGCAGTCTTTGCTTCCAATGGAACTCCAGGAAAAAAAACCCCAATAGATCCCAGACCAGGAATACTCTCTCAACACCTCATAAGACCAAGCAGCTCGATCGCCGGGTCCTTTTTACCTGGATCAAAAACTGTGATATCCAGTTCCCAACCTCACAGGGTCAAACAGCTGAACCTCATTTAACAACCCTGACAGTCTCACACATCGCCCCCCCCCCTCCCCACATCTCACATTGGGTAGTGAAATCCCTGATTTCCCCACAACCAATGTCCAGCTGCTCGAAATTTCAGCTTTATTGCAGTAGGATGGCCATCCAGCTCCATCTGTAGAAGCACTAACCAAAGTCAGAGCCAAAACACCGACAGGTCCATATGCCTGGAATGCCGATCACAGGATTATAGCCCAAGCACCAACTCTCCCAGTACACTTTGCTGCCAGTAAAATGCTGCAGTGTGTCAGCCAGTCACAGTTCAATTACCAGCAACTCCACACTAATGCATTCCAGAAAACAAAGAACGATTCTGGAAATGACTCAACGAGGCCAAAGGTACAAAAGAACACTTCACAATGAAGACAACTGTTGCAGGAAAAATTGCTGATGGATAATATTGAGGTGTGGGATACAGGGTGGACAGAAGTTGACTGAGATGGTTGATGTATATCACTGAAGCGGGCGGGGGGTGGGGGTTAGGAGACTGGACAGAGGTTGAACGAGATGGGCCGGGATGAGCAGATGGAACCAGGTTGGAGAAGGGATCAAGGACAATCACTGATGGTCCTCCAGTAACACACAGATACTGAATTAATAGTATATACTACTGCATAAAAGATTCTAAAATGACAAAGTTAGAGCAACCAATAAGAATTTTGCCATATATACTTTGATGCTCACCTATTTTTACATCAACACACCATAGAAGTTTTTTTTTTGAAGAAGTTACGAGGAACGTTGACGAGGGTAAGGCAGTGGATGTAGTCTATATGGACTTCAGCAAGGCCTTTTGACAAAGTTCCACATGGAAGGTTAGTTAAGAAGGTTCAGTCGTTAGGTATTAATGCTGGAGTAATAAAATGGATTGAACAGTGGCTAGATGGGAGATGCCAGAGTGTAGTGGTGGATAATTGTTTATCGGGATGGAGGCCAGTGACTAGCGGTGTGCCTCAGGGATCTCTTTTGGGCCCAATGTTGTTTGTAATATACATAAATGATCTGGATGATGGGGTGGGAAATTGGATTAGTAAGTATGCCGATGATACTAAGGTAGGAGGTGTTGTGGATAATGAGGTGGGTTTTCAAAGCTTGCAGGGAGATTTATGCCGGTTAGAAGAATGGTCTGAACGTTGGCAGATGGAGTATAATGCTGAGAAATGTGAGGTTCTACATTTTGGCAGGAATAATCCAAATAGAACATACAGGGTAAATGGTAGGGCATTGAGGAATGCAGTGGAACAGAGATCTAGGAATAACAGTTCATAGTTCCCTGAAGATGGAGTCTCATGTAGATAGGGTGGGGAAGAAGGCTTTTGGAATGCTGCCCTTTATAAATCAGAGCATTGAGTACAGAAGTTGGGATGTAATGTTAAAATTGTACAAGGCATTGCTAAGGCCAAATTTGGAATATTGTGTACTGTTCTGGTCACCGAATTATAGGAAAGATATCAATAAATTAGAGAGAGTGCAGGGACGATTTACTAGATGTTACCTGGGTTTCAGCACTTGTTACAGAGAAAGGTTGAACAGGTTAGGTCTCTATTCATTGGAGCGTAGAAGGTTGAGGGGGGATTTGATCGAGGTATTTAAAATTTTGAGAGGGATAGAGAGAGTTGACGTGAATAGGCTGTTTCCATTGAGAGTAGGGGAGATTCAAACGAGAGCACATGATTTGAGAGTTAGGGGGCAAAAGTTGAAGGGAAACACGAGTGGTTATTTCTTTACTCAGAGAGTGAAGAATGAGTTTCCTGTAGAAGCAGTAGAGGCCAGTTCAGTTGTGTCATTTAAGGTAAAATTGGATAGGTATATGGACAGGAAAGGAGTGGATGGTTATGGGCTGAGTGCAGGAAGGTGGGATTAGGTGAGATTAAGAGTTCGGCACGGACTAGGAGAGCCGAGATGGCCTGTTTCCGTGCTGTGATTATTATATGGTTATAGAAAATTCCCCATCCAGATACTTCACGCCTTTGAACGGTAACAGCTCCGCCCGTGACTGTGAGGAACCGCGGAGACCTTTGGATACAGATCAGCACATCACAGAAACCATCCACCCCCCTAGACTTCACAGTCGCTCGGTAAAGCAGGCAATGAAATCAAAGATGCCCACAACATGGGACGTTCTCCTTTCTCACCCACCCCAGTCCGGGAGAAGACACAACAGCCAAAAATCTCCAGGTCAAATGCAAGGAGCCTCAGGAAGCGAGGCGAGTTGGGGGAAGTTAACGGGACTCAGGGGCCAACATCAGATTTCCCCAGCACAATAAGAAGGAAGTATCACCACCCATCCGGGAACTTTCAACACACCACGTGATCTTGCATCACAAAGCAAGATCTGCGGCACCCAGCCTCACGTGAGCTGTTGGCGGAAGTTCCATTTCAATTTTACGAAAATAGACAGCCTGGGCTCCTGGTTTGGATCATTCAATTTAGATTAAGTGAAGTCGACACATTATTGACGAGGCCATATAACTGGGTACTAAATGAATTATTGGCTTTCAGTTCGGTGCTCACGACCAACATCAGATCTCCTCGCTCGGGATCGGTCTCAATACTACCGATGGGAAAGTGATATCTCTGGCCTGCAGGTAGTGATCCCGAACCCGGCTCCTCGACCCAGGAGTCGAGGGACCTTTCCCTATACCGCAGACTGATCGCTTCAGCACTGAGCGGAACCGAAAACACAGTCACCCGGAGACAGTTAGCATGCGCGCAGTGATTGTTGCATCATACGGAGGGCGGGGCCTCGGAAACAGACGCATTTCAGGGAGTGATGAACATGGACTCCAAAATCCTTCTGATCATCGACACTGTTCAGGGTTTTGCATTTAAGGGTATCTCTTTGCATTTAACAGTGTATACTGTCTCTCTGAATTCGACCGAACAAGCTGCCGAGATGATCATCACTTATCAAATCTAACAGAATTCGCTCAGGTCTCTCAGGTATTACCAAGTGCACAAGAACGGGAAGGTACTGGAACAGAGAAGGACTGACTTGTAGCAGCAACACAAGCATGTTCACTCAGATAACACACAGAAAATAAATTATACTATTCTGTCAGTAAGAATATAGAAATGTTTTATGTTATTAATAATATATAAAATACATTGTGTCATGATCAATATACAAATGTACATTTTGTGTCAGTAACAGACTTGGAAATGTTGAATTTGGTTCCTCAGTCAAATAGTTGACTCAGTTTGGGAACAACTGGGCTCCTAGCTCCGGCCCTTGCAACACCCACAGGGACATTCCTCAGTGAACAAATCTGCAATTGTCCCTCACACGTAATAAAACCTGATATGGAAAGGGTCATCGTTCAGTCATGGGAAGACACAAGACAGAGGAACAGAATGAGGAAATTCGGTCCATCGAGTCTGCTCCACCATTCAGCCATGCCTGATATTTATTTCAACACCATATCCCCACCTATTCCATTTCGTAACGTTTAAGCTAAAATTGTAATGGCTGCCTTTACCCTTCCTTGTGCTGCATTCAATAAATTATCTGGTATTTCCTGGTAACAAAAAACTATTTCAGAAATAATTCAGTAAGGCAAAATACTTCACAATGAAGACAACGGCAGGAGAAAGATTGTTGATGAATAATCATTGGTGAGATACAGACTGGACAGAAGTTCAACAGGATGGTTGATATATATCATTGAGGTGATGGGATACAGGCTGGACAGAGGTTGAACAAGACGGTTGATATATATCACTGAGTTGGTGGGACAGAGGCTGGACAGAGGTTGACCCAGATCGGCAGGGGATGAGCAGATGGAGCCAGATGGGAGAATGGGATCAAGGGCGATCTCTGATGTTCCTCCCGCAATACACAAATCCTGAAATAATAGTACACACTAGTAGATAACAGATTCCAATATAACAAAGCCAGAACAAACAATAATAATTTTAGTATGTGCCCTTTTCTACTCTACGCACTTTATCAATGCTCCGCAGGAAGTCTCCCATCCTGATCCTTCACATCTTCATACGGCTACTCTCTCTTCCTTTAAATGAATGAAATAGCGAGAACTGTGGGCACAGATGAGTACATCATAGAATCCAATCTCCCCTCCATCGACACAGTCAACACTTCCCACTGCCTCAATAAAGCAGCCTATGCTTTAGTGTGATAGAGTCAGAGATGTTCCTGCCAACACGAACTGACTGTGGTCTCTCTGTCAAGAAATCCAGAAGCCAGCGACACGTGGCAGTGTTAAGGGCAAGCAGCGACAGTTTCTCCACTAGTCTCTGCGGGATGATGGTATTGAACGCTGAACTGAAATCAATGTACCGGATTCTGGCATAAGTGTCCAAGTGAGAGAGAACTGTGTGCAGTGTGGTGGATATTGCGTCCTCCGTAGAGCGATTTTGACGATAAGCAGACTGTAGAGGATCCAGAGATGAGGGGAGGCCGGCTGTGATTTGAGGCTTGACAAGCCGTTCGAAACATTTCATCACAATGTGGGTCAGGCCAACGGGACGGTCATCATTCAGACAGGCTACAACTGATTTCTTTGCCACAGGGTTGATTGTGGAGGTCTTGAAGCATCCGGGGACAATGGCTTGACTAAGGCAGATGTTGAAAATGTCGGACAGGACATCTGCTAATACATCAGCACATTCCTTGAGCACACGTTCTCTCATCGCTGGATCCTGTACAGATTACTTATCGTCCCAACCGCTCTACGGAGGACGCAATATCCACCACACTGCACACAGTTCTCTCTCACTTGGACAACAAAGACCCTTATGCCAGAATCCTGTACATTGATTTCAGTTCAGCGTTCAATACCATCATCCCGCAGAGAAACTGTCGCTGCTTGGCCTTAACTCTGCCATGTGTCGCTGGATTCTGGATTTCTTGACAGCGAAACCACAGTCAGTCCGTTTTGGCAGGAACATCTCTGACTCCATCACACTGAGCACTGGATCCCCACAAGGCTGAGTGCTTAGCGCATTGCTGTTTACACTGCTAACACATGAGTGCAGCCAGATTCAAGGAGAACCTGACGATTAAATTTGCTGATGTTACCACAGTGGTGGGGCTCATCAGCAAAAAAAATGAAACAATGTACAGGGAGGAGGTCAAACACCTGGCGAGCTGGTGCAGTGACAACAACTTGATGCATCATGTCACCAAAACCAAGGAGATGATTGTCGATTTCAGGCGGTCTCAGTCTGAGCACACACCCCTCAGCATCAACGGCTCCACAGTGGAGAGAGTGGAAAACATCAAGTTCCTAGGGGTGCAGATGTCGGACAATATCCCCTGGTACAGGAACAACACTGGGATTGTAAAACGAGCCCAGCAGAGATTGCACTTTCTGAGGAAGCTAAAACAAGCATCACTCCCCACTAACATCTTAACTACATTCTACAGAGGAGTGGTTGAGAGTATGCTGACCTTTTGCATCACAACCTGGTACTCCAGCTGCAGTGCTGCCGACAAGAAAAGCCCTGCAGCGGGTGGTTAGGGGAGCAGAGAAGGTTATTGGGGTCTCCCTACCTTCTGTCCAAGACCTCTTTCAGAGTCGATGCCTCCAGAAGACACGGTACATCATTAAAGGCCCCTCACACCCTCTCCATGAAGTGTTTGTTCTTCTGCCATCAGGCAAACGTTACAGGAACATCAAAACTAAAACCACAAGGCTACTAAACAGCTTCCTCCCACAGGCAGTCAGACTGCTAAATAGCTGCTCCACCTGACTCTGCTGTGGACACGTTTAACTTCAACTGGACACTTATAACTTGATTTTAACTGACATGCGGCTGTTGTGTTTTACTATTTATTGCTGTGTTTATTATTTAGTGTTGCGTTTGTTATGTTATGATTGCACAGTTCCTGGGAAAAGCTGTCTCATCCTGCCCTGGTGTACGGTTAGAATGACAATAAAGTTTCTGAATCTGAAATATGGACAGAAGATGGATGTGAACTTCCCAGTCCCCCGGGAGGACGTGAGAGATCTGGATCTCACTGTCCTGTCTGAATGGGGAAAGATGAATTTCTGATACACGTGGAGGAGCGTCCCGAGGGTTCGATTACTCTGTTTAACCCTCTCTGTCTGCAAGAACACAACAGGCCGAACGGCCGCTTCCAGTATGCTGGAAATTTGTAAAACATTTATCGACCCCAGGAGTCGATCCAGGTGAAGTTTGGATCCGGTACCGGGCCGGGTGATGGAGGTAAAGTTCACCAGGTACATCTTAATGGATGGGTTCAATCTCGGCATCACCACCTCATCCCGCTCCTGGGACCAGAACACCAGGGGCTGAGCGGCGGCTCATCTCAGGCGGTTCGGTGTGACGGGCCCATAACTCGGACCGACCACGACAGGTTGTGTCCAGGAAGCGGGACGAGGCCGCCAGTTCGAGGAGGTTGACGGGACTCTGCCCAACAACAGGGTCCCCTCCCCCGGGATCGGCTTCAGTACTCACCGATGGGAAATTGTCGGTCGCGTTCACCCCTAGTGACCGGCCTCAATACTCACCGATGAGAACTTGATCAATTTGTCCCGCAGACAGCAATCGGTCCTCCGGCTCCCAGCAGACGATCCTCTTCAACACAGAACGGAAAGAAAACCCCGCCCATCCGGAGACTGTGAGAGTGGGGGCGGGGCCTCGGAAACGGAAACCTGTGATACTGTAGATCTGCGTTTGAAATGGGAGCGAGAGCCTGGATCACGGGACGGGTGAAGGGTCTCCCGTCTGAACCAGTGACTCTGCTCCTCGCCCCTCACACGCTGCCTGACCTACCTGCCGCATTTTACAACAAGTATATTTTTAATTTTTCCTGCTGTATCTTCCCGTCCACATCTTTCCACTTCCCGGTTCTCAGAGTTACGGGTTCGATTCATATCCCGGTCCGATCCACAATTCCCACACCTGGAGAAATGCAGGTTTCATTGAAGTCGCTTCTATATTTATAAACACTCATTTCTATTCACATTCCTCCGGAGCCTCACTGGACAGGAAAACTGAAACATCAAGTGAGAAACAGGAAGAGGAGGACATTCAGCCCCCAAACCATCAACAAAAAGGCGGCTGCTCTCCCATCTCAGCCAGATGTTTCTGCCCGATCGTCATTTTCTCGATCCCTTCCGTCTCCACACATCCGTCGGCCTCTGTCACTAATCCCACCTTCCCAACTCCCCTTCAACTGGATCCACCTCTTACTCCCCATCTCATGCCCCATCCCCACCCCTCACCTCTTTTCTCAGAAATTTTCCCGTCCACTCTCACTCCAGAGGGAGAGTCTCGGCCCGAAATGTTGACGGTTCATTTCCCTCCCCAGATGCTGCCCGACCCATTGAGTTCCTCCGGCAGTTTGTTCTTTGATCTGTATAACCCGTGTTAGTATGGGGAGCGGAATTTTACACCAAATGCTCTGCAGATGCCGGGGTCAACGAAACACGCACATCACGCTGGAGAAACTCAGCAGGTTGGGCAGCATCCGTGAAAACGAATAGTCAATGTTTCGGGCCGAGACCGTTCGGCAGGACTGAGAGGGAGGGGGCAGGGGCCTTATAAAGAAGGTGTGGGGGAGGGTGGCAAAGAGATGGCTGGTAGGTGCCAGGTGAAAAAACGGTAAGGGGAATGATCAAGGGGTGGGGGAGGGGAAGCAGAGAGGGGATAGGCAGGAAAGGTAAAGAAGGAATGTGAGGGGAAAGCACTATGTGTATCAGAAGAAGGCAGAACGATGACAGAGGTGATAGGCAGCCAGAGGAGGAGGCAGAGTGAAACTGGGATGGGGCCACATGCAAAAATGCTATTCCCTATTCCGATTTCCTCGGTCTCCGCTGCATCTGCTCCCAGGATTCGGCTTTCCGTTCCAAGACATGTCAAATACCCTCTTTCTTTAAGGATCGTGGTTTCCCTTCTGCCGTCATCAATGAGGCCCTCACACGAATCTCCTCCATTTCCCGCACTTCGGCGCTAAACTCATCCTCCCGTCACCACAGCATGGACCGAGTCCTCTTGTCCTGACGTACCACCCCCCAGACTCCGGATCCAGTATATGATCCCACGCAACTTGCGCCACCTTCAACAGGACCCCATCACCAAGCACATCTTTACCTCTCTACCCCTCTCTGCATTTTGCAGGGATCGTTCCCTCCGCGAATGCCTGTTCCACACGTCCTTCCCCACAGATCTCTCACCGGGTACTTATCCCTGCAAGCGTAAGTGCTACACCTGTCCCTACACCTCCTCTCTTACCACCATTCAGGCTCCCAAACAGTCCTTCCAGGTGAGCCGACACTTCACTGGTGAGTCTGTTAGGGTAATCTATTGCACCCGGTGCTCCCGGTGCGGCTCCTCCACATCGGCGAGACCCGACTCAGATTGGGGCACCGCTTCGTCGAGACAGGATCTCCCGGTTCCCATTCACTTCAACTCCGCTTCACGTTCCCATTCGGACATGTCGATACATGGCCTCTTCTAACGCCATGGTTAGGTCAAACTCAGGCTGGAGGAGCAACACCTCATACACCTCATAGGGTAGTCTCCTGCCCCTTGGCATGAACGTTGAATCCAAAGCAACGCGCACAAAATGCAGGAGAATCTCAGCACAACAGGCGGTATGTATGGAAAAGAGTAAACAGTCGACATTTTGGACCCAGCCTTTTTCATTGCTGAGGAGGAGGGGAAGTGATCTGAATGAAAAGGTCGGGATGGAGAAAGAGGGGAGGTGGAAGGTGATTGGTGAAGTCAAGTGGTGGGAAGATTAAGGGCTGGAGAATAAAGAATCGGAGAGTTGTCAATAGGAGAAAGGGAAGGAGGGGACCCGGGGGGAAGTAATAGGCCGGTCAGAAGAAATGGAAGTTCAGAGTGGGGAATAGAGGAATGGGTGGGGGTCGGAATTTGTTTACTGGAAGGAGAATTCAATATTTAGACAATCAGGTTGGAGGGTACCCAGATGGAATACAAAGTGTTGTTTCTCCACCCTCAATAGGAGGCCATTGAT
The DNA here is from genome assembly GCF_030144855.1 of Hypanus sabinus. Taxonomy (NCBI): domain Eukaryota; kingdom Metazoa; phylum Chordata; class Chondrichthyes; order Myliobatiformes; family Dasyatidae; genus Hypanus; species Hypanus sabinus. The sequence continues at coordinate 81,202 of NW_026781338.1, forward strand.
CGACACCTCGGAATGGGAATCAGAATTAAAATGTTTGGCAGCAGCCATGTTCACCTTGTGGCAGTTGATACAGAGATGCTGGACAAAACAGTCTCCCAATTTATGTCGGGTCTCACCAGTGTAAATGTGGCCGCAGTGGGAGCACCGGACACAATAGATGACCCCAGCCGATTTGCAGGTGAAGTGTTGTCTCACCTGGAAGGACTGTTTTGTGTCTGAATGGAGCTGAGGGAGGGGATGTACGGGTAGGTGTAGCACTTAGGCCGTATGCAGGGTTAAGTATCTGGAGGAAGATTAGTGAGGAGGGATGAATGAACAAGGGGTGTGTGGAGGGAGTGATCCCTGTTCACCCCTGTTTGTGACATCCTAAGCAGATTTGCATAAATGCAATCCCTACATTCATTAGCTATCTCTTTACTGCAACATATACATCACATATTCCATACAGTGAATTCTGAATGCATGCGGGGCTCCACACCAGTTCCTGAAGCCACTGAGGGGCAGTGACCAGAGAGCGATAAACATGTTCAACACTCTGCAGCACTGTTGGGCTGTTACCCTGGTGATGGAGGAAGTGGCTCAGCAGAACTAAGTAAAAATAGGAAATAAGGAACAACCTCGCATACTTTGAGTTTCATTGTGACAAAGATGAATACTGAGCTCTCCGCCATTTTGCAATGGGGAAGCTAACATTCTAATGACAGTTTTAACCCTGTCTCGAGGTGCCTCCAGTAAATCTATTAGTAGTTTCATCTCTACAGAACATCCAGCAGTACCGAGGCTGTTCCAAAATCAAAACACAAATTTGGATGTTCCAAATGTCAGCTATAGGATATTTAAAAAGGACATCACACAATGTATTGTATTGATTATCGTTAAATGTCCTTTTTTGTTCAATTGTGTTTAAAATTGCCATTAAATTCTTGTGTCTGCGAATAACCTATAACTACGATCAATCCCCGGCATTGATAGAGGTGATATTCAGATCCTGCTACCGGACAGAAGGATGGAATAGAAAGTCCCCAGATACAACTGAATAAATTGAAATTGTGATCTCAGACCCTAGACTCCGCTCCTGTTGAAAACATCGCGTCCCTATCATTCTATCCAGTCCTCAGGGTATCGTTGACATTTCTGGTTCCAGAGTCACCACCCCTCCATTGAGAACAGCCTCAGAGATCCCAACCTTCTCGCATACATACAAACTTCCATTCCAGAAGCACCCTTGAGAAATTTGTAAACAACAACTGTAACGAGCACACGTCCACGCATAACAGACAAGTTGGCGGCAGGATAATTTACTGCGAGAAACTGTGCTTTCTCTGCACAGATACTCTGCAGCTTAATGTGAAACAGACTAAGGAGCTGGTGGTGGACCTGAGGAGGGCTAAGGCACCGGTGACCGCTGTTTCCATCCAAGGGGTCAGTGTGCACATGGTGGACGTTTACCAATACCTGAGGATACGAATTGGCAATACACTGGACTGGTCTTAGAACACTGAGGCTGCTTACAAGAAGGGTCAGAACCGTCTGTATTTCCTGAGGAGACTGAGGTCCTTTAACATCTGCCAGATGATGCTGAGGATGTTCTATATGTCTGTGGTGGCCAGTGCTATCATGTTTGCTGTTGTGTGCTGGGGCAGCAGGCTGAGGGTAGCAGACACCAACAGAATCAACAAACACTTTCGTAAGGCCAGTGATGTTGTGGGAGTGGAACTGGACTCTCTGACGGTGGTGTCTGAAAAGAGGATGCTGTCCAAATTGCATGCCATCTTGGACAATGTCTCCCATCCACTCCATAATATATTGGTTGGGCATAGGAGTACATTCAGTCAGAGACTCATTCTACCAAGATGTAACACTGAGCGTTAGAGGTAGTCATTCCTCGCTGTGGCCATCAAACTTTAGAACTCCTCCCTCGGAGTGTCAGACACCCTGAGCCAATAGGCTGGTCCTGGACTTATTTCCACTTGGCAGGATTAACGTATTATTATTTAATTATTTATGTTTTTTTATTGCTATATTTCTACATTATTCTTGGTTGGTGCGGCTGTAACGAAACCCAATTTCCCTCGGGATCAATAAAGTATATATGTCTGTCTGTCTGTCTGTCTGTCTGTTTCCTTACTGCCCTGTTAACAGTCACAAAATATCTCCTGGTGTTCGATGTGCCTATCTATGCATGGAGTCGAAAGAGATGGGAGAGATTTTCAACAAATTCTCTGTGCCTGTGTTTCCTTGGGAGACAGGAAGAGACTGTAGAAATGACGATAGCCAGTCAGGTCGTGGATTGTGCACGGATTACACAACAGTTGCTTGCTGTCTTGAGGGGAATTAGGATGGATAAATCCCCAGCAATAAGGTAGAGGCTGCAGGAGCCCTGCCGGACACGGATGTTGCTGGTATTTAAGGAGTAGAGTCACAGGAGCAGGTTTAACAGGTTCGAAATTGTTTCCCTGAAGCAGAGGAGAATGTGAGGAGATGCTAGGAGGGGTTCACAACCTTTTATTTGTCATAGACACCTGCTATTGACGGGAAAGTCTGTGGACCTCTGGTTTGGAAAACCTGCTAGAGGTATACAAAACTAAGATGGTAGAAATAGGATGAATGCCGGTAGGCTTTTGCCCTTTATGTTCGGTTTGGTCATGGGTTTGGAGCAAAAAGTGAAATATTTAAGGGGAATCGGAGTAGGAATTATTTCGCTCAGAGGGTGGCTCGAATGCGGATGCGGGTTTCAAATGCAGTATATAGGTTAAGTTTGTATGGATGAGGGAGGTATTGGGGGATATTGTCTGGGTGCATGTGGATGGTCCAGGCAGAGAATGGCACAGACTAGATGGGCCGAAAGGCCTGTTTCTGTGCTGTAAGAGAATGGATTACATTGTGCGTTCTACGCAAGTCTATTTCCCAGGAGCCTTAAAGCATTTCAACGTAATGTTCGAAAACGCTGCAACACAAGAAACACTCTGGAGATAAAGAATATCTGTGGAGAAGAACAAAGTTAATGCTTCAGCTCCAACCCCCTGTGTCGGAATGGCTTCAAGCAATTTCTGACCTGATTTCAGGTCTCCAATAACTCGAGTGTTCCTTTAATTTCCAGCTGCTCACAAACAGGCGACAGGTGAGAATACTGAACCCGGGGTAGATAACCAACGATGCAATCAGTGCACAGCTCGTTCCAGGTACTCACTAGCTCTGTGTATTGAGATTTCCTCTCTGATCTCTCTGCTCCATTGTATCTGTGCCCTTTGGGTTTGGAGTCCCCAACCCTGGGGAATATTCCTTGGTATATTTGACTGGGCATCAACGGCATTGCAGACAACGTTAGGAAAAATAGCTCTGACTGTACCAGTGATGACCTCACACCGCCCCCCCCACCGCTCACCGTGCTCTAAACAATGCTTCGAGACAAACAACACAAACCAGCTACGAAAGCTACACCTTCCTACATTTCAACGGATTTCAACCGGTACAGTTAATGTCAGGGAAATGTGTACGATATTTATCCTGAAACTGTTTTCTTCCCATGAACATCCATCAAAACAGAGGAGTGCCCTAAGTAATGAATGACAGTTTAATGTTAGCACCCCAAAGTCGCCCCCAAGCTCCCCCTCCCATACATGAGCAGCAGCAAAACAGCAACTCCACACCCCCAACAGCAAAAAAAGCATCGGCAACCCCCACCGAACACTCAAGCATTCTCAAAGCTGCTGCGCAGGTTGACTCTGTGGTTCAGAAGACATGTGGTGTGTTGACCTTCATCAGTCGTGGGATTGAGTTCAAGACCCAAGAGGTAATGTTACAGCTCTAAAGGATCCTCCTGTACTGTGCTCACCTCTGGTCGCCTCACTACAGGAAAGATGTGGAATACATAGAAAGGGTGCAAAAGAGATTTACAAGGATTTTTCTGGATTGGGAGCAACTCTTATGGGAATAGGTTGGGTGAACTTGGTCCTTTCTTCTTGAAATGGTGGGTGAGAGGTGACCTGAGAGAGGTGTATTAGATGATGAGAGACATTGATCCTGTGGATTGTCGGAGGCTTTTTCTCAGGGCACAGTTTTAAAATGCTTGGAAGTAGGTACAGAGGTGATGTCAGGGCTCAGTTTCTATTACGCAGACAGTGGTGAGTGCGAGGAATGGGCTGCCGGCGGCGGTGGTGGAGGCGGATACAGTACCTCTTTTAAGAGACTTCTGGATAGTAATGTGAAGCTTAGGAAAATAGAGGGCTGGTAACCCTAGGAAATCACAGCATCCTTTCCTACCACTATCACTCTGTTGCATTTACTCCCAAGGCCACTTTCCCTGCCCTGAGCGGCGGTGACCACAGAGCGATAAAAATGTGGAACTCTTCTTGCAGCTCTGGTGGGCCGTTACCCTGGAAACGGAGGAAGTGGCTCACCAAAAATAACCGAAAAGGGAATTAACAAACTCAACATCGTATGCTGTGAGTTTAGTTATTACAAAGTTTAACACTGCAGTCATTTTGAAATGAAGAAACTAAAAATTGTGAAGTCCGCCTTTAACGTGCTACATTCAATTAATCGTCTAGTAGCTCTGGCTAACTAAAATGATCAATACTTAGCGATCAATAATATATGAACCACTGCCGTGAATATACCCAGTAACAGCCTCAATCACCATCTGTTGCAACAAACTCCACAAATCGACAAATAAAGGGGAACATAAATCATTGTTGCTCTGGATCTCATGCAGGAACAAATATCACAAAGAAATAAATATCAGCATTATATAAAATCATGTCATAGCTTAAAACATTGGTGAAATGTCCATAAACTGACGTTAGTTACAGGAGTAGCTGTACATATGGTGAGTGTCAGGAAATGTTATACTGGTGGTAATGAGGGTGTGGTGGGGTGAGTTTGTGGGTTGAGGTGTACCCGGCCTTGAGCCCTTCTCTCTCTATGTCATCTCATTGTTATGTGATGGACCCCACAACTGTCGTGACGCTGGCGAACTTGACATTGTGATTCCCCGGGCGTTTAGCCGTGCGGTCATGTGTGAACAGAGTGTACAGCAATGGGCTCAGCAGACAGCCCGTGTTGAGGATAACTGGGAGTGAGGACCGTTCTGCATCCTGACTTTCTGAAGCCTGTTGTTTCAGTAGTCCAACACCCAGTTGAACAGGGCTGTATTTACATGGTAATGCAAATATGTATTTTCATTGTTGCATTGCTGCACGCTTAAGTGTTCGGTGGGGGTCCCAGATGTATTTTTTTTTTTTTTGGTGGGGAGGTTGGTGCTTTAGTTATTCGCAGACACAAGAATTTAATGGAATTTTTAACCACTTAATTGAACAAAGAACAACACTTAACGATAATCACCACAATGTATTGTGTGATGTCCTTTGTAAATATCCTATAGCTGACATTTGAAACAGACAGGCCGCATCCAACAATGTGTTTTGATTTTGGAACAGATTCGGCACTGCTGGAAGTTCTGTAGTGATGAAACTACCAACAGATTTACTGGAGGCACCTCAAGACAGGGTTAAAACTGCCATTAGAATTTCAGCTCCCACATTACAAAATGGCTGAGAGCTCAGTATTCATCTTTGTCAAAATGAAACTCAAAGTATGCGAGGTTGTTCCTTATTTCCTATTTTTACTTAGTTCTGCTCAGCCACTTCCTCCATCACCAGGGTAACAGCCCAGCAGAGCTGCAGAGTGTTGAACATTTTTATCGCTCTCTGGTCATTCACTGTATGAAGTATATGATGTTTATGTTGTAATAAAGAGAGAACTAATGAATGTAGGGATTGCATTTATGCAAATCTGTTTAGGATGTCACAAACAGGGATCAACAGGGATCACTCCCTCTACAATCCCCTTGTCCATTCATCCTTCCTCACAAATCCTCCTCCAGATTTTTATCCTTGCGTACGGCCTAAGTGCTACACCTACCCGTACACCCCCTCCCTCACCTCCATTTAGACACAGAACAGTCCTTGCAGGTGAGGCAACACTTCACCTGGGAATCGGCTGGGGTCATCTACTGTGTCCGGTGCTCCCGATGCGGCCTCCTTCACACTGGTGAGACTCGCAATAAATTGGGAGGTCGTTTTGTCGAGCATCTCTGTATCATCTGCCACAAGGGATACTTTGCAGTGGCCAAACTTGTTAATTCTGATTCCCATTCCGACGATTGATCTATGGCCTCCTCTTGTGTCAAGATGAAACCGGCCTCAGGGTGGAGGAACAACACTTTATATTCCATCTGGGTACCCTCCAACCTGATTGTATGAATATTGAATTCTCCTTCCAGTAAGCAAATTGACCCCCACCCATTTCTCTATTCCCCACTCTGAACTTCCATTTCTGCCTATTAATTCCCCCTGGGTCCACTCCTTCCCTTTCTGCTATTGACCACTCTCAGATTCTTTATTCTCCAGCCCTTATTCTTCCCATCACTTGACTTCAACAATCACCTTCCACCTCCCCTCTTTCTCCATCCCGACCTTTTTATTCAGATCACTTCCACTCCTCCTCAGGAATGATAAAAGGCTGGTGGTACAAAATGTCGACTGTTTACTCTTTTCCATACACACTGCCTGTTGTGCTGAGATCCTCCAGCATTTTGTGCGCGTTGCTTTGGATTCAACGTTCATACCAAGGGGCTGAACATACCAGTCGGTATATGAGGTGTTGCTCCTCCAGCCTGAGTTTGACCTAATCATGGCGGTAGAAGAGGCCATGTATGGACATGTCCGAATGGGAATGTGTAGCAGAGTTGAAGTGAATGGGAACCGGGAGATCCTGTCTCGAAGAAGCGGTCCCCAATCTGCGTCGGGTCTCGCCGATGTGGAGGAGGCCGCACCGGGAGCACCGGGTGCAATAGATGACTCCAACAGACTCACCAGTGAATTTTTGCCTCACCTGGAAGGACTGTTCGGGGCCCTGAAAGGTGGTAAGAGAGGAGGTCTATGGACAACTGTAGCACTTACATTTGCAAGGATGAGTACTAGGTGGGAGATCTGTGGGGAGGGACGTATGGACCAGGTAGTCGCGGAGGGAACGATGCCTGCGAAAAGCAGAGAGGGGTCGGGAGGGATAGATGTGCTTAGTGGTGGGGTCCTGTTGAAAGTGGCGAAAGTTGAGGAGGATAATATACCGGATCCGGAGGCTGGTGGGGTGGTAGGTCAGGAAAGGGGAACTCGGTCCCTGTTGTGGTGAAGGGAGGATGAGGTGGGGGTCGAAGTGCGGGAAATGGAGGAGATGCGGGTGAGAGCATCATTGATGACGGCAGAAGGGAAACCACGATTCTTAAATAAAGAGGACATTTGAGATGTCCTGGAATGGAAAGCCTCATCCTGGGAGCAGAGGCAGCGGAAACTGAGGAGCTGGGAATAGGGAATAACATTTTTGCATGTGGCTCCATCCCAGTTTCACTCTGCCTCCTCCTCTAGCTGCCTATCACCTCTCTCATCGTTCTGCCTTCTTCTACAACACATAGTGCTTTACCTTCATTACCTTTCCTGCCTATCACCTCTCTGCTTCCCCATCCCTACCAACTGATGTTTCCCTTTCCTATTTTTTCACCTGGCACCTACCAGCCTTCTCCTTCCCACCCTACCCCCACCTTCTTTATAGGGCCCCTGCCCCCTCCTTCTCAGTCCTGCCGAAGGGTCTCGGCCCGAAACGTTGACTGCTCGTTTCCACGGCTGCTGTCCGACCTGCTGAGTTCCTTCAGCATGTTGTGCGTGTTTCTTCGACCCCAGCACCTACAGAGTATTTGGTGTAAAATCCCGCTCCTCATACTAACACAGGTTATACAGACCAAAGAACAAACTGCCGGAGGAACTCAATGAGTCGGGCAGCATCTGTGGAGGGAAATGGACCGTCAACATATCGGGCCGAGACCATCCCTCTGGACTGAGAGTGGACGGGAAATAGTCAGAGAAAAGAGGTGAGGGGTGGTGACGGGGCTGGAACTGGGGTGTGAGAGGTGGATCCAGGTGAGGGGGAGGTGGGAAGGTGGAAATAGTGACAGAGGCCGGCAGATGCGTGGAGACCGAACGGGATCGAGGAAGTAAGGATTGGATAGAAATACGTGGCTGAGATGGGAGAGCAGCCGCCATCTTGCAGACGGTTTTGGTGCTGCTGTTTCTCAATTGGTGTTTCCGTGTTCCTGTTCAGTGAGACTCCGGAGGAATGTGAGTAGGAGTTAGTGTTTATAAACATAGAAGCGACTTCAATGAAACCTGCACAAATCGGCTGGGATTTGTGGATTGGACCGGGATATGAATCCAACCCGTAACTCTGAGAACCGGGTGTGGAGAGATGGGGATGGGAAGATACAGCAGGAAAAATCAAAAATGTAGTTGGTGTAACATGCGGCAGTTAGGTTGGACAGCGTGTGAGAGGCGAGGAGCAGGATCACCGGTTCAGGTGGGAGACCCTCCATCCGTCACGTGATCCAGGTTCTCGAACACAGATCTGCAGTATCTCAGGTTTTCGCTTCCGAGGCCCCGCCCCCGCTCTCACAGACTCCGGATGGGCGGGGTTTTCGTTCAGTTCTCTGTTGAAGCGGATCGTCTGCTGGGTGCGGGTGGTCCGATCGCTGTCTCCGGGACAAATTGATCACGTTCTCATCGGTCAGTATTGAGGCCGGTCACTAGGGGTGAACGCGACCGACAATTTCCCATCGGTGAGTACTGAAGCCGATCCCGGGGGAGGGGAACCTCATGTTGGGCAGGGAGTCCCGTTAACATCCTCGAACTGGCGGCCTCGCCCCGCTTCCTGGACACAACCTGTCGTGGTCGGTCCGGGTTAGGGGACCTTCACACCGAACCGCCTGAGATGAGCCGCCGCTCAGCCCCTGGTGTTCTGGTCCCAGGAGCGGGATGAGGTGGTGATGCCGGGACTGAACACATCCATTAAGATGTACCTGGGGAACTTTACCTCCATCACCCGGCCCGGTATCGGATCCAAACTTCACCTGGATCGACTCCTGCGGTCGATAATTGTTTTACAAATTTCCAGCATACTGGAAGCGGCCGTTCGGCCTGTTGTGTTCTTGCAGACTCGCGGGTTAAACAGAGTAATCGCACCCTCGGGACACTGCTCCACGTGTATGAGAAATTCTTCTTTCCCAGTTCAGACAGGACAGTGAGATCCAGATCTCTCACGTCCTCCCGGGGGGCTGGAAAGTTTATTTCCATCTTCTTTCCATGACTCCGACTTGTCAAAACGCTGACAGCGTTTCCCGATATCTGGCCCTATTAATGCGAGAATTAAGTTTTTTTTCATTTGTCTGAGTTTCTCTGAAATGTGTACACTCCCATTTGTGGAGTGTAGTGCAGTGCAGTTAGATATGTGGTGCAAGGTCACATCGATTTAGACTGTGAGGTCAGGAGTCCACTCATCACGCTGTTCGCTTCTAACAGCAGAATGGACACCGTCCTTGAGCCCGGTGGAATGTTTCTGTTTTATTTTCTCTTCGCCCCTAAGGGGCATTAGAAATGAGAAAGGGTTATAGGGATCTTTGATTATGGTGTTTGCTTTACTGTGGTAGTGAGAAGTGTAGACAGACTCCATGAAGGGGAGGTTGGTTTCTATGATGTGCTCAAATGAGTCCACAGTTCTCCGCTATTTCATTCAGCTAAAGGAAGGGCAGTAGCCGTATGAAGATGTGAAGTATCGGGATGGGATACTTTCTGCGGTGCATTGATAAAGTTTGTAGAGTAGAAAAGGGCATATACCAAAGTTCTTATTGTTTGTTCTGGTTTTGTTATATTAGAATCTGTTATCCACTAGTGCGTACTGTTATTTAAGGGTCTGTGTATTGCGGGAGGAACATCAGAGATCGCCCTTCATCCCATTCTCCCATCTGACTCCATTTGCTCATCCCCTGCCGATCTGGGTCAACCTCTGTCCAGCATCTGTCCCACCACCTCAATGAGAAATATTAACCATCTTGTTCAACCTCTGTACGGCCTGTATCCCACCACCTTAATGATATATATCAACCATCTTGTTCTATCTCTCTCCAGCCTGTATCCCACCACATCAATGAGAAATATCAACCATCTTGTTCAACCTCTGTCCAGTCTGTATCCCACCACCTCAATGATATACATCAAACATCTTATTCAGCCATGGTACAGCCTGTATCCCACCATCTCAATGAGAAATAACAACCATCTTGTTCAACCTCTGCCCGAACTTTATCCCATCAACTCACTGATATATATCAATCATCTTGTTCAACCTCTGTCCAGTCTGTATCTCACCTATGATTATTCATCAACAATCTTTCTCCTACCGTTGTCTTCATTGTGAAGTATTTTGCCTTACTGAGCTATTTCTGAAATCTTTTGTTGTTACCAGGAAATACCAGAGAATTTGTTGAATGCAGCACAAGGAATGGTAATGGCAGCCATTACAATCTTAGCTTAAACTTTACGAAATGGAAAAGGTGGGAATATGGTGTTGAAATAAATATAAGCCATGGTTGAATGGTGGAGCAGACTCGATGGACCGAATTCCCTAATTCTGTTCCTCGGTCTTTTGTCTTTCCATGACTGGATGATGGCTCTTTCCATATCAGGTTTTATTACGTGTGAGGGACAATTACAGATTTGTTCACTGAGGGATGTCCCTGTGGGTGTTGTACAGACCGGTGCTTGGAGCCCAGTTGTACCCAAATTGAGTCAACTATTTGATTGAGGAACCAAATTCAACATTCCCAAGAGCAAACACGAGGTAATCTGCAGATGTTGGAAATTCAAACAATACACACAAAATGCTGGTGGAACACAGCAGGCCAGGTAACATCTATAAGGAAAAGCACTGTCGACGTTTCGGGCCGAGAACCTTCATCAAGACTTTTTGAAAGGAGGGATACTAATAGATTTGAAAGTAGTGAGGGGAGGCAGGAATGCGAAATGATAGAAAGCCGGAGGGGATGGGATGAAGCCAAGAGCTGGAAAGGTGATTGGCGAAAGTGATACAGAGCTGGAAAAGGGAAAGTATCATGGGACGGGAGGGCTCAGGAGAAATAAAGGGGGAGGGGGAGCACCAGAAGGAGATGGGGAACAGGCAGGGCGATGTGCAGAAAGAGAAAAAAAGAACAAACAACTAAGTATGTCAGTGATGTGGTAAGAAGGGAAGGAGGGGCATTAACGGAAGTTAGAGAAATCGATGTTCATGCCATCAGGTTGGAGGCTACCCAGCCGGTATATAAGGTGTTGTTCCTCCAACCCGAGTGTGGATTCATCTGTACAGTAGAGGAGGGCCATAGACAGATATATCAGAATGGGAATGGGACATGGAATTAAAATGTGTAGCCATTGGGAGGAGCCGGAGTCGGGATCACTCTCTGCGGGCCGAAGATATCACTTTCCCATCGGTGAGTATTGAGACCGATCCCGAGCGGGGAGATCTGATGTTGGCCATGAGCCCCGAACTGAGGGCCAATTACTCATTTAGTACCCAGTTATATGGGCTCGTCGAAGATGTGTCGACATCACTTAATCTGCATTGAATGATCCAAACCAAGAGCCCAGGCTGTCTATTTCCGCAGAATTTAAATGGTACTCCCGCCAACAGGTCACGTGAGGCTGTGTGCCGCAAGCTCCTCGCATTTGTCCTTGTGCTTTATGGCTGTTGTGCCTTCTCCCGGACCTGGGGTGGCTGACAAAAGAGAACGTCCCAGGTTGTGGGGATCTTTGATTTCACTGCCTGCTTTACCGAGGGACTGGGAACTCTAGGGGGGGGGGGAGAATGGTTTCTGTGATATGCTGATCTGTATCTAAAAAGTCTCTGCAGTTCCTCACAGTCACGGGCAGATGAGTTACCATGCAAAGTCGTGATGTATCTGGATGGGGAATTTTCTATGGTGTGTTGATATAAAAAATGTTCAGCGTCAAAGTATATCTGACAAAGTTCTTATTGTTTGCTCTAACTTTGTCATTTTAGAATATTTTATGCAGTAGTATATACTATTAATTCAGTATCTGTGTATTGCTGGAGGACCATCAGTGATCGCCCTTGATTCCTTCACCCACCTGGTTCCATCTGCTCATCCCTGCCCATCTTGTTCAACCTCTGTCCAGTCTCCTAACCTACACCCCGCCCGCATCAGTGATATGCATCAAACATCTGGGTCAACTTCTGTCCACCCCGTATCCCACACCTCAATGTAATACTTTAGCAATCTTTCCTCCAACCCTTGTCTTCCTTTTGAAGTGTTCTTTTGCACCTTTGGCCTCAATGAGTCAATTCCAGAGTCGGTTATTGTTAGCTGGAATGCCGGAGGGCCTTCGGGTACCAGTCCTGTTGTGCATTGGTATGGAGGTGCTGGTATTTGAACTGTGACTGGCTGACACACTGCGGCATTTTACTGGCAGCAAAGAGTACTGGGAGAGTTGGTGCTTGGGCTATAATCCTACGATCGGCATTCCAGGCATATGCAACTGTTGATAATTTAGTTTTGACATTGGATTGTGCTTCTACAAATGGGACTGGATAGTCGTCCTTCTGCAATAAAGCAGAAATTTCGAGCAGCTGGACATTGGTTGTGGGGAAATCCTGGATTGTCAGATGGGAGGGGGGTTCGATGTGTGAGACTCTCAGGGTTGTTAAATGACAGGTTCAGCTGTTTGATCCTGTGAGGTTGGGAACTGGATAACACAGTTTTTGATCTTGGTAAAAAAGGACCCGGGGATCGAGCTACTTGGACTTATGAGGTGTTGAGAGAGTATTCCTGGTCTGGGATCAGATTTTTTTTTTCTGGAGTTCCTTTGGAAGCAAAGACTGCTGCTGAGGAAATGATGGGTTCCCAGTCCATCCTCACAGGGAGAGGCTATGAGTGAATGTGCTGATCCGTGTTTACAACAATAGAAATAGACTCGTGAGTTTTGGTGTTCAAACTGTGGTTGGAAATCCCCGCACCCCCCCCCCCCCCCTCACTGTCACCTGTCTGTCACTCGGTGGAAATCAGGCAGAATTTCACGTTGCTGGAGATTTGCACTAAAAACTGTAAATGTTTGAAGTCATTCTGATGAAACGTTATTACCTGAATGGGAAAGTTTGTTCCTCTCCCCACAGTTGTTCCTTACCTGCTGATCGTTTCAGGTAATTCCAGCTTCTTTTTATTACATTCATCCTGGACTGGTTTATATTTTCCGAAATGGACTTGATTTAACCTGGGAATGGAAATGACACATTCTGCGATAGGAGAACAGTAAAGAAAACACAACTTTCCCCCGTCAATTATCCTGGTACCAATTTGTCTGTTATTTCAGGAAATGTGTTCAGTGCAGTTACTGCTAAGAAGGTTTACAAGAATAATCTCAGGAATGATCAGCTTTAAGTATGAGGAGCACTTGATGTTTCTGGACCTGTACTCTGTACTCTGTACTCAGAGGGTCGATGCTGGTGGCCAGTGTGAGGGTAGTTAAGTAAACCTACCGAATGCTGAAAAGCCTGGATACAGTGGACATGGAGAGGATGTTTCCATTAGTCGGAGTGTCTGTAATCTTACAGCACAACCTCAGAATAAAAATACTTCCCTTTAAAACTGAGATGAGAAAACATATGTCCAAAAGTTGTCTGAAATGTAGAATTTGTTGCCGCAGAGGTAGGGTGAGGATGCCTTTGAGTGTATTTATAACATAGATTAATATATTCATGATTGCTAAGTCACTGCAGGGTTACAGAAGGAAGGCAGGAATATGGTGTTAAAATAAATCTCAGCCATGTTTGAGCGGTGGGGCAGACCAGATGGATCGAATCAAATAATTTTGTTCCTGTGTCTTATGTCGTAACATGACTGAATGATGGCTCCTTCTTATCCCATATCACTTTTTGACGTGTGAGGGACAATAGATTGTTCACTGAGATCATTATATCTGCCTTCAAAGTTTAAATATTAGTCAGTTTTGTTCTTAGTAACATTTAGTAGAAATGTTTGGTTCTCCTTTTTATTGCTAATGTGCTTCATTATCTTTCATGTTAAAGTCAGACGTGAGGTGAGAGGTTTCATGGAAGGAAAACCCCAACTGGAAGCAAACCACAGATGAAGACGAGCGAACAGTAACAAGTGAACCAGCCCGAGGATTGAGAGCATCAACTGGAGAGGACTCATCTGAATCGGAGATTCCAGGATTTAGTCAGGAGGAGATTAGGTGAGTCTCATTTACTCAAACACTTTAGACATTTCATACCTGTACAAAGGAAGGTAGGAAATAGTTGGAGTGAGACTGAATGTGCCCAGAAGTAACAGTTATGCCTCAGTCAGACCCAGTTCCAATCACTTCAGGTCTGGTAATAAGCTGCGAGCAGCACAGCCGTTTAAAACCAGTCCCTCTCACTCACAGTGTTTACTCAGATCAAGATCTTGCATCTCCTGAAGTAGCTTTTGGTCAGTTCTGAGTGGGGAGAGGGAAAGAGAGGGGAGTGTTTATACTGACTGCCTTTCAGAAAGAGTAATTGTTTGAACTTGCTGCAAACTCTCTACCCATACCCTATACTTTCTCAGCTAAGTTATTGACATAGATGACGAGTAGCAATGGGCATAACACCAGGAAATGACACTAAGCTCGGGACTCGAGTTCGAGAAACAGCCTCTCACCCTCTGTTTGCAGACCCTGGGGCTCAATTGTAATAGGAAGATTAGTCAGTGATTAAGATGATGAGAGAATTGTGGCCTCCTGAAAGGATATGCGAGCTGAGCTGCCTGATTCATTGGACCAGATCCACCCTCGGGTTGACAACGTAATTTACCCCTTGCCCATCCACCCAGGTCATGTTACTTCCGATTACTCACAGTACCCCAACCACCCTCAGTCCCACCAGTGGCCCCACAGCCTTCTGACCATTCACCCCACACCGATACATAGACAGACCCCTTCACCAACGTCCGCCTTCCCAGCTTGGGGAACCAGAGCAAACTAATCCCGCAATCCTGACTCAGTGCAAAACTAAAACCAGGGATGCAAGACTGGAGAGCCCGGAGCCTCCCGCTGTCCGGCTCGGTCCCGACCCGTTCCCACTGCAACCAGCCCTCGATTTACAAAAACCCGAGATCAACCCCTTCCTCACGTCATCTGAACAGGAAACACCCCGGCATTAGCTGCGGTTGACATCGTGCTGCGACTTACAGTAGGTCCCCTTATGTGGTTAAACTCCCCACTGTCGGAAATGGAGACCGGAACCGTACGTGGTCAAACTCCCCGCTGTCAGAAATGGAGACCGGAACCGTACGTGGTCAAACTCCCCGCTGTCAGAAATGGAGACCGGAACGGTAGGTGGTCACACTCCCCGCTGTCAGAAATGGAGACCGAAACCGTATGTGGTCAAACTCCCCGCTGTCAGAAATGGAGACCGGAACCGTACGTGGTCAAATTCCCCGCTGTCAGAAATGGAGACCGGAACCGTACGTGGTCAAACTCCCCGCTGTCAGAAATGGAGACCCGAACCGTACGTGGTCAAATTCCCCGCTGTCAGAAATGGAGACCCGAACCGTACGTGGTCAAACTCCCCGCTGTCAGAAATGGAGACCCGAACCGTACGCGGTCAAACTCCCGGCGTGGAAATGAAATCGCTCGGTGGATTGGTTCGGAGACTTGTGAACATACGTGATTAACGACCCTGCAACTAGGGACTGAATAAATATTTAGTCTAATAATTCTAATCAGACACACTATCTCCTCGCCTTTCTCTCTCATCCCTAGCTACTTACCACATCTCCCTCACCAGTCCCTCCTCCCAGTCCCTCTTCATTATGCAGCCCTCTACCCCAGCCCTTACTTCTTTCTCCCTCTCGTCCGCACCTCTTGCCTCTCCCTCACCCCTTCCTTATCATCACCCCTCTCAATCATCCTTGGTTCCTCATCGCCTTTCACCCTCTCCCCCTTCTCTACCCCTCTGTTACACCCCTATTCGACCAGTCTCCCACTCTCTGTCACTCCTTTCCTCGCTTTCTACTCTCACCACTGTCTCTACTCCTCTAATCACAAATCGTACTCCACTCTCTTCTCTCTTCATCTCTTCACTATCTCATGCCTCTTTTAATTTCTCTCACGCTCTCTCCCCTCTATCTATCTGTTTATCTTACTCTTCCATTCTCTCTCCCATCCCACAATCCCTGTCCCTACCCCTTTCACCTGTCATCCCACTCCCAATCTCAGTCACCGTCTGTCTTCCCCTCTCCATGTCCTCCTCTCTCATGCACGCTGTCACCTCACTCAAACTCGTCTCTCTCACTCACTCACCTCTGCCTCTCTGTAACCTCCATTTCTAACCCTCTCCCTCGCTATCTCTCTCCCAATGTCCCACACTCTCCCCCTTGCTCTCCCAAACAATCTCCCTGCTGGCACCCGTATCCCACACTGTCTACCGCTCTCTCTCACCCTCTAAATGCACCGCTCATCCAAAGCGTTCCCCGTCTTCGCTCTCTCTCACTCTCTCTCAACACAACCCTGTTCCTCTCGCCCTTCCTCCCTCTCTCCCTCCCTCTCGTCACACCCTGCGCTCTCCACCTCATCCCATACATCAACAATACTGAAATGCCAAGTACCGTTTGTAACTGGGATCTTTCTGGGTTCCAGATCCTCGGTAATGGTCTTTGTATATGAGGATCAGCAGGATCCTGGGATCCGAGTCCATAAGGCACTCAGAGCAGTTACACAGGTTGACTCTGTGGTTAAGAAGACATACAACACATTAGCTTTCATCAGTCATAATATTCAGTTTAAAAGCCGAATGTTAATGTTGCAGCTATATAGGACCCTGGTCAGACCCCACTTGGAGTACTGTTTTCAATTCTGGTCGCCTCACTACAAGAAGGATGTGGAAACCATAGAAATGGTGCAGAGGAGGTTTACAAGGATGTTGCCTGGATTGGAGAGCAGGCCTTATGAGAATTGTTTGAGTGAACTCAGCCTTTTCTCTTTGGAGCGACCGAGGAGGAGAGGTGACCTAATAGAGGTATACAAGATAATGAGAAGCATTGATCGAGTGGATAGTTAGCGGCTTTTTCGCAGGGCTGCAATGGCTAGCACGAGAGGGCGTAGTTTTAAGGAGCTTGTAAGTAGGTACAGAGGAGATGTCAGGGGTAGTTTCTTTTACGCAATGGTGTGCGTGGAATGGGCTGTCAATGGCCTTGATGGAGGTGGAAACGATAGGGTCTTTTTAAGATACTCCAGCATGGCTAGATCCGTAGAAACAAAGAACACTACAACACAGAAACAGGCCTTTTGGCCTTTCATGGCTGTGCCGAATCATTTTTCTGCCTAGTCCAACTGACCTGCAACTGGACAATATCCCTCCATACCCTTCTCATCCATGTACCTGTCCAAGATTTTCTTAAATGTTAAAAGTGAACCTGCATTCACCACTTAATCTGGCAGCTCATTCCACACTCCCAACAGTCTCTGTGTGAAGAAGCACCCACCCCCGCCATGTTTCCTTTAAACTTTTCCCCGTTCACCCTTTAACCATGAGCTCTGTTTTTTTTTTCTTCCCTGACATCAGTGGAAAAAGCCTGTTTGCATTCCCTCTATCTATACCCATCATAATTTTATACTCCTCTATCAAATCACCCCTCATTCTCCTACGCTCCAGGGAATAAAGTCCCAAACTATTCAACCTTTCTCTGTAACTCAGTTTCTCAAGTCCCGGCAACATCCTTGTAAAAGTTTTCTGCACTCTTTCAACCTTATTAATATCTTTCCTGTAATTAGGTGACCAAAACTGCACACAATACTCCAAATTCGGCCTCACCAATGCCGTATACAACCTCACCATTACATTCCAACTCTTATAATACTTTGATTCATAAAGGCCAATGTACCAGAAGCTCTATTTACAACCTTATCTACTGGTGACACAACTTTTAGGGAATTATGAATCTATACTTCCAGATCCCTCTGTGCTACTGCACTCCTCAGTGTCCGACCATTTACCTTGTATGTTCTACCTTGGTTTGACCTTCCGAAGTGCAATACCTCACACTTGTCTGTATTAAACTCCATCTGCCATTTTTCCAGCTGGTTCAGATCCCTCTGCAAGCTTTGAAAACCTTCCTCGCTGTCCACTACACCTCCAATCTTTGTATCATCAGCAAATTTGCAGATCCAATTTGCCACATTAGCATCCAGATCATTGATATAGATGGCAAATAATAATGGACCCAGCACTGATCCCTGTGGCACACTACTAATCACAGGCCTCCATTCAGCATAGCAATCCTCCACTACCACTCTCTGGCTTCTTCCATTGAGCCAATGTCTAATCCAATTTACTACCTCTCCATGTATACCGAGCGAATGAATCTTCCTAACTAAACTCCCATGCGGGACCTTGTCAAAAGCCTGACTGAAGTCCATGTATTCAACATCCACTGCCTTCCCTTCATCCACTTTCCTGGTAACTTCCTCGAAAAAGGCTAATAGTTTGGTTAAACATGACCTACCAAGCACAAAGCCATGCTGACATTTTCTAATAAGTCCCTGTCTATCCAAATACTTGTGGACTCTATTTCCTAGTATTCCTTCCAATAATTTACCTACTACTGATGTCAAACTTACCGGCCTATAATTTCCCTGCTTACTTTTTGACCCACTTTTAAACAACGGAACTACAAAAGCTATCCTCCGGCACCTGACCCGTGGATATCGACATTATAAATATTTCACCCAGGGCCCCTGCAATTTCAACACCAGTCTCCTTTAAAGTCCGAGTGAATAACCTGTCAGGTCCAGGGGATTTATCTACTCTGATTTGCCTCAAGAAAGCAAGCACCTCCTCCTCTTCAATCTGTATGTTTCATGACCTTCCTACTTGTTTGCCTTGTTTCCATAGACTCCAATCCAGTTTCCTTAAGAAATGCAGATGCAAAAAAAAAACACATTTAATATCTCTCCCATTTCCATTGGTTCCATACATAGCAGACGACTCTGATCTTCAGGAGATCAATTTTATCCCTTACTATCCCTTTGCTCTTAACATACCTGGAGAAGCTATTAGGATTATCCTTCACCCTGACTGCTAAAGCAACCTCATTTCTTCTTTTAACCTCCTGATTTCTTTCTTAAGTATTTTCTTCTCTTTTATACTCCTCAAGTATCTTATTTCATCCCTGTTGCCTATACATGTTATACATATATCTTCTCTTCTTTATCAGAGTTCCACTATCTCTCGAGAACCAAGGTTCCTTATAGTTATTCATTTTGCCTTTAACCCTAACAGGAACAAAAAAAATCTGCACTCTCAAAATTTCTCCTTTGAAGGTCTCCCACTTACCAATCACATCCGTGCCAGAGAACAACTTGTCCCAATCTACGCGTTTTAGATCCTTTCTCTTTTCTTCAAATTTGGCTTTTTTTCCAGTTTATAACTTCATCCCGAGGACCAGATCTATCTTTATCCATGATCAAGTTGAAAGTAATGACGTTATGAACAATGGAAACAAAGTGCTCCCCTACACACACTTCCGTCACCTGCCCTAGATCATTTCCTAATAGGAGATCTAATATTACATCCTCCCTAGTTGGTATATCTATATATTGATTTAGAAAACTTTGCTGAACACATTTCACAAACTCTAACCCATCCAGACCTTTAACAGTATGGAAGTCCCAATCAATGTGGGGACTCCCACACATTTTAGACATCCTCTTTCAGAGATCCTGATTTACTTCTTATGTGTTCTCTTGCTTCTTTTATGCTCCATAAGAAACTGCCTGCCTATCCCTGTTATGCAACTCCATTCATTTTATGCTTCACCAGGGTCTCAATATCTCTTGAAATCCAAGTTTCCCTACAGTTTCTATTTTACCTTTTATTCAGACAAGCACATACCCGCTTTGTACTTCCAAGATTTCACTTTGAAGGCCTCCCATTTACCAAGCACACCTTTGCCATAAAGCAGCCTGTCCCAGTCCACAGTTGCTAGATCCTAGTGTTGATTCCAGGTGTTTATCCATGTCCTGAACACATCCACCTTTCCTACGCTACTCCTTGTATTGAAATATACAGGTCTCAGCATATTCACTGCACCATGCTCAACGTTTTCATTCCTGACTTTCTCTGAGGACTGAACAACAACTGTCTCCACAACCTGTCCACTCTCTGTTCTGTTATTCAGACTCCCATTCCCCTGCAACTTTAGTTTACCCCCACCTACCCCAGCTCCCAGCATGTAGCTCTATCACCCCTTTGGCTTTCCTCTCCCAGATCAATAAAAGGACGTTCAGACCATGTAGAGGCAAAGAGGAATAAATGAGGTACTTATGAACTACATGAAATTCAATTGAACTCTTATGAAAGAAATAAAAGAAGGCATGAGGTTGCCCCAGCAGACAAGGTGAAGGAGAATCCTCATGGATTCTGCAGAAATGGTATGAGCAAAAGGATTGCAAGGGAAAAAATTATTCCTCTGGAAGATCAGAATGGTAATCCATATGAGGAGACAAAACAGATGTGGGGGAGCTTTTTCGCATCCGTATTTACACAGGAGATGGACACAGAGTCTATAGAAGTGAGGAAAAGCTGCATGAACTTCATGGACCCTGTACAGATTTCAGAGGTGGAGGCGTTTGCTGTCGTAAGGCAAATTCAGTTGCAAGATCAGTTCCTGAAGGTTGGAGAGTGGCTAATGTTATCCCACTTTTCAAGAAGGGAGGGAAGGAGAAAACGGAGAACTATCGCCCTGTTAGCTTAACGTCAGTCGTGGGGAAGATGCTTGAGTCCATTATTAAGGACGAAATAGTGGCACATCTAGATGGCAGAAAAAGGATTAGGCCGAGCCAGCATGGATTTACCAAGGGCAAATCATGCTTGACTAATCTGTTGGAGTTTTTTGAGGGTGTAACAAGGATGTTAGACGAGGGTAAGCCAGTGGATGTTGTATACCTAGATTTTCAGAAGGCATTCGATAAGGTGCCACATAGGAGATTGTTGAGTAAAATCAGAGCTCATGGCATTGGGGGCAGGGTTTCAACATGGATACAAAACTGGTTGGCAGATAGAAAGCAAAGGGTAGCAGTGAATGGGTGTTTCTCGGACTGGCTGGAGGTGACTAGTGGGGTACCACAGGGCTCTGTATTGAGACCACAGCTCTTTACGATTTATGTCAATGATTTAGATGAGGGCATTGAAAACTATATCAGCAAGTTTGCTGACGATACTAAACTGTGTGGCAGTGTGACATGCGAAGAGGACGTTAGGAGAATACAGGGAGAACTGGATAGGCTGGGTGAGTGGGCAGATACTTGGCAGATGTCATTCAATGTGAATAAATGTGAAGTTATCCACTTTGGAAGCAGGAACAAGGGGGCAGAGTATTGTCTGAACGGTGTAGAGTTAGGTAAGGGAGAAATGCAAAGAGACCTAGGAGTCCTAGTTCACCAGTCAATGAAGGTGAATGAGCAAGTGCAAAAGGCAGTGAAGAGGGCAAATGGAATGTTGGCCTTTGTTTCAAGGGGAATTGAATACAAGAGCAAGGATGTCCTTTTGCATTTGTACAGGGCCCTGGTGAGACCACACCTGGAATATTGTGTACAGTTTTGGTCTCCAGGTTTAAGGAAGGATATTCTGGCAGTTGAGGAAGTGCAGCGTAGATTCACTAGGTTGATTCCTGGGATGGCAGGGCTGTCTTACGCAGAGAGATTGGAGAGATTGGGCTTGTACATGCTGGAATTGAGGAGATTGAGAGGGGATCTGATTGAAACGTTTAAGATAATTAAAGGATTTGATCGGATAGAGGCAGGAAATATGTTCCAGATGTTGGGAGAGTCCAGTACCAGAGGGCATGGATTGAGAATAAGAGGTCAGTTATTTAAAACAGAGTTGAGGAAGAGCTTCTTCTCCCAGAGAGTTGTGCAGGTGTGGAATGCACTACCTCGGAAGACGGTGGAGGCCAATTCTCTGGATGCTTTCAAGAAGGAGCTAGATAGATATCTGATGGATAGGGGAATCAAGGGATATGGGGACAAGGCAGGGACTGGGTATTGATAGTGAATGATCAGCCATGATCTCAGAATGGCGGTGCAGACTCGAGGGGCCGAATGATCTACTTCTGCACCTATTGTCTATTGTCTAAATTAGTGTGGATCAATCCCCAGGGCCTGACAAGTTGTTCCCTGTGACCGTGCGGAAGACAAGTGCAGAAATTGTAGCGGCCCAAGCACAGATATTTAAATAATCCTTAGTGACAGGTGTGCTACTGGAGGATTGGAGGACAGCCAATGTTCTTCGGCTGTTCAGGAAAGACGCTAAAAATTATCTATGAAATTGTACATTGGTGAGCTTGACATCAGTAATGGGAAAGTTATAGAAAAGTATATGCAGGAACCAGATAAAGGTATTTGGACAGATATGGGCTGATTAAAGATAGACAGCATGGCTTTGCGCATGGTAGGTCATGTCTAGCCAATCTTATAGAGTCTCTCGAGGAAGTTATCGGGAATGTAGATGAAGGCAAGGCAGTGGGTGTTGTCTACATGGACGTTAGGAAGGCACTTCACAAAGTCTCATATGGGAGTTTGATCAAGAAGGTTCGGTCACTCAGCATTCAAGACGAGATAGTAAATTGGATGAGACACTGTCTTTGGGAGAAGCCCGAGTGTGGTAGCAGATGGTTGCCTCTCTGATCGGTGGCCAGGGACTAGTGGTGAGCCATAGGGATCAGTGCTGGATCTGATGTTGTTTGTCATCTATATCAAGAATCTGGATAATGGTGTGTTTAACCAGATCAGTAGATTTGTAGATGACACCAAGACTAGTGGTGTAGTGGACAGTGAGGAAGACTATCATGGCTTGCAGTGCGATCTGGACCCGCTGGGAAAATGGATTAAGTAATGGAAAAAGGTATTTACTGCAGACAAGTGTGAGGTTTTGCATTTTGGTATAATCTACCAATGGAGGTCTCTCACAGTGACTGGTCAGGCACGGAGGAGTTTTGTAGAAGAAAGGGACCTGGGAATACAAGTTCTTAATTCACTGAAACTGGTATCACTGTTAGATAGTGATGGGATAAAAAAAAATCAGCCCATTGGCCTTCATGAACCAAAGAACTGAAAACAATAAATGGATGTTATGTTGACTTGAAGAAGACATTGGTGAGCCGTAATTTGGAGTACTGTGTGCAGTTCTGTTCACGTACCTACATGAAAGATGTAAAAGAGGTTGAAAGAGTTTAGAGAAAATTCACAAGGATGTTGCCAGGTCGAGAAGACTTGGGTTATTAGGAAAGATTGAACAGGTCAGGACTTTATTCCTTGGAATGTAGAAGAATTGTGAGAAGATTTGATGGAGGTGTACCACAATTATGAGGGTTATACATGGGGTAAATGGAAGCTTTTTCATTTTTCAAAACTGGCTTTTCCAACTGAGATTGGGTGGAGCGATAACCAGAGGCCATGGATTAAGAGTGAAAGGTGAAACATTAAGGCGAATATGAGGGGATACTTCTTTAAACATCGATCATCCAGGTGTGGAATGAGCAGACAACCTAACTGGTGCATGCGTGCTCAACTTCAAAATATAAGAGGATTGTATAGGTACCTGGATGGTAGGGGTATGGGAACAGACAGCTTAAGTAGATCATCACAAACTAGATGGAACAAAGGGCCTGTTTCTGTGTTGTACCTTTCTATGATTCTGTGACAAGAACATGAAATAATGCTATTATTCTTCTAAATCATTTTATCAGCTGTGCGGACCAACCATTCATCCCGGCAGGAAATCTTCAGAAAGCTTTAAACCTGTTGGAACTTTAAATTGACAGCAGGTAAAAGAAAATCCCAGCTGTATGTCAACAAAGTCTAATTCCGGGAGAGTGTTTCAGTTACTGTGGCGCCAGGAACCCATGCAGCTCAGTGGGAAATGGGGATAATACCAACTGAGAGAGTCAAACTGAGCCAGGTCACGAATTGGAGATGGCAGAAATGCCCCATTCTTATCGAGACAGGAAGGACATCAGACAGTTTGATGGTCATTCCAGATACCAGCACTGTGCCCAGTCAGGAGATGATTTCTCTGTCCAACTTGGGGTGAACCTCACTGTAACAGTGTGATGTCAGATCATACCTTGGAAACTAAAGTGATCTCATCTGAAATATTGTTCTACACCCATTGATGGATTTTGTAAATCTTTTTTTAGGTTAAAAGCGAGAAGGAATTTATCTCCAGGAATCTCAAACACGGCACGCCAATTTTGCTGTCTCGATCTAGATATTTATAAAGTGAAGTTGACCGTCCTTCCTGCTCAGACTGTGGGGAGGGATCAACTAGGTCATCTGACCAACTGGCACGCCCGTCATTTTACACAGGAGAAAGGCCGTTCACCTGCTCTCCCAGTGGGAATGGATTCACTCGGTCACCTCAATTGAAGTTACATCAGCAAATTCACGCTGGGCAAGAACATTCACCTGTTCTTTGTGTGAGAGGAGATTCAGTCTGTCATCCCACCTGTGGACAGAACAGTCCGTTTCCACCGGGCAGAGGCTGGTCATCTGCTGAATTTGTGGGGAGGGATTTACTCGGTCATCTCACCTAATGGCGCTCCAGCGAGTTCACACCGGGGAGCGGCCGTTCACCTGCTCGGACTGTGGGAAGGGATTTACACGGTCTTCCAGCCTACTGAGTCATCAGAGAATTCACACTGGGGAAAAGCCGTTCATCTGTTCGGTCTGTGGGAAGGGATTCACTCACTCATCCACCCTACTGAGTCATCAGCGTGTTCACACTGGGGAGAGGCCATTCACCTGCTCGGACTGCGGAAAGAGATTCACTCAGTCATCCAACCTACTGAGTCATCAGCGAGTTCACACTGGGGAGAAGCCGTTCACCTGCTCAGAATGTGGGAAGAGATTCACTCGTTCATCCGACCTACTCTGTCATCAGCGAGTTCACACTGGGGAGAGGCCGTTCACCTGCTCAGAATGTGGGAAGAGATTCACTCGTTCATCCCACCTACTGAGTCATCAGCGAGTTCACACTGGGGAGAGGCCGTTCACCTGCTCAGTCTGTGGGAAGAGATTCACTCAGTCATCCCACCTACGGAGTCATCAGCGAGTTCACTCTGTGGATAAGCCGTTCACCTGCTCCGTCTGTGGGAAGAGATTCACTCTATCATCCAACTTACTGGTTCATCATCGAGCTCACACTGGTGAGAAGCCGTTCACCTGCTCAGAATGTGGGAAGAGGTTCACTCTGTCATGCAACCTGCAGACACACCAGCGAGTTCACACTGGGGAGAGGCCATTCACCTGCTCAGTCTGTGGGAAAGGATTCACTCGGTTATCCCACCTACAGAGTCATCAGAGAACTCACACTGGGGAGAAGCCGTTCACCTGCTCGGTCTGTGGGAAGGGATTCACTCACTCATCCACCCGACTGAGTCATCAGCGAGTTCACACTGGGGAGAAGCCGTTCATTTGCTCCGTCTGTGGAAAGAGATTCACTAAGTCATCCAACTTACTGGTTCATCATCGAGCTCACAGTGGTGAGAAGTCGTTCATCTGCTAAGAATGTGGGAAGAGGTTCACTCTGTCATGCAACCTGCAGACACACCAGTGAGTTCACACTGGGGAGAGGCCATTCACCTGCTCAGTCTGTGGGAAAGGATTCACTCACTCATCCACCCGACTGAGTCATCAGCGAGTTCACACTGGGGAGAAGCCGTTCATTTGCTCCGTCTGTGGAAAGAGATTCACTAAGTCATCCAACTTACAGGTTCATCATCGAGCTCACAGTGGTGAGAAGTCGTTCATCTGCTAAGAATGTGGGAAAGGATTCATTCAGTCATCCCAACTACTGGCACAACAGTCAGGTCACACTAGGGAGTGGTCGTTGTTATGAATCCCTAGGTTTCGTTTGCTGTGGTCTGTTATTTTATGAGAGAGAGAGAGAGAGAGAGAGAGAGAGAGAGAGAGAGAGAGAGAGAGAGAGAGAGAGAGAGAGAGAGAGAGAGAGAGAGAGAGAGAGAGAGAGAGAGAGAGAGAGAGAGAGAGAGAGAGAGAGAGAGAGAGAGAGAGAGAGAGAGAGAGAGAGAGAGAGAGAGAGAGTCTGACTTGTAGCTTGTTTAAGTCGCTCGCAGCTTGATTAGTATTAACCGAGGACACAGACACTCAGAGTCAGACAGAAATGAAGGAGGATAAAATGGAACAGTCGAAACAAAGAAGCTTGTGGCCAAGGGTCACTATTTGTGATTTTCCTATGCCCACAAGGATGGGTTAATTATCGATTCAGTCTAATATACATCGAATGTGTGGATGTCACCTCGTTTGATCCATAGGAGCGGATCTGATTTGGGATATCCTGTGAAGACCACTGATGTGTTAACCCTTGCCTGGCTTTGGTGTGGTAATTCACTTGAAGACAAAACGCCTTGTGACAAGTCACTTTCCGTGATCATTTGTATGTGGATTTGGAATTACGATGGATAAAATCTACAGTGACTGTTCTCTCGTTTTACCACCATGGAACCTGTAGAATTCGACATAATTGCCTTCTCTCGACATTTACCCTGGATTACAAATATCTCTCACATCACCTATTCCATGAATGAACTAAACTTTCATACTTTACCATCTCAAGACTCCAAGCCTTGATTCCCCTAAACTCAATAGTTTGGGACTTACATTTACACACATATATACACATTACACTGTTAACTTTTATTTATCTTGCTCAAGTTGCTATATAGTAAGTAAATACTAATAAAGAAAGTATTTTTTACATACAATCCACACTCCAGTGTGAACTCTATTGCAGCTGGTTTGTTTCTAAAGTGTCATGGTTCGTAATAAAATCGGGGCCTGCATCCGAAATATGAACAAATTTGGGGCGTATTGATTGATTTATTATCGATTTCATTGGGGAAATCCCACTTGATTTATTTGTGTGTGGAAAATCAGCAGCGGACGCTGATAGGTTTGTGGAAGCGCCAACCTCTGAGGCATTGGAGGATGCCAGACGGATTGAGTTGTTCAGTATTGCTAAAAAGTTAAAACTTTTAAGGTGAAATTGACAATCAGGAGGGCACAGATGCAGAGAATAATAGCTGAACATTATGTATCTGAGGGTGTGTTTAAAGTGGAGGAGTTGGAGGTGTTTCCTGAAAGTAAACCTCGTGAGCTCCAGTACAAGTGAGAAAAATTAAAGATGGAAGCTACAGTAAGGCAGAGGCAATTTGAGGATAGAGAGGCAGAAAAACAGAGCGAGGAAGCAGAAAGACAGAGGCTGCCGAGCTGGAAAGGATAGAAAGATTGCAGTAAAGGTACTCTGGTGATAAGTTTGAGGCCAGTCGGGAAGTTAAATTGGTACCTGCGTTTGACGAGGCAGAGGTTGTTAAATACTTTCAGCGTTTTGAGAAGGTTGCTCAGAGTTTAAAGTGGCCAAGAGGGTTGGCCTATTCTCATTTCATTCATTTTTCAATCTTTTTATTGATTTTCCAATAAAAAATACAAATCAGAGGAAGTGTTAGGAATCAGATAACACAAAAGACGTATAAACAGCAAATAAAAGTATATATTGTGAAAATCAGATGTTTTTTTTTACTGTGTCATGTAACACCATGGTCCTGAAAAACGTTGTCTCATTTTCACTATGTACTGTACCAGCAGTTATGGTCGAAATGACAATAAAAGTGACTTGACGAAGTATAAAGTTACGCTGTTATAAATATAATCAAAAAACCACAACCCCTCTTAACAAGACAAAAAAAAATGGCCTAATCTCTTACAAAGTGTGATTAAGGGGGAGGATCGGCAAACCTATTCTGCTTTGATTGTTGATGAAGCAGCTGATTATGACAAAGTGAAACAGGTTGTGCTCAAAGCTTATGAGTTGGTCCCAGAATCCTACAGGCAAACGTTCATAAATTTGAGGAAATCTGTGAACCGGACTTATATGGAATTTGCTTATGAGAAGTTTGTGTGTATTACCCACTGGTGCACATGTAAAAATATAAATGATGATTTTAACAGCTTGAAAGAGTTGGTTTTAATTGATGAATTCTAAGGCTGCGTCCCTGATGACATACAGACGTATTTAGATGAAAAGGATGCTGCCACTTTGCAGGAGTCTGCTAGATTAGCAAATGTTTGCTTTAACCCACTAGGTCAAGTTTACCCAGAGTAAGAAAGCTGGACATATGATGGCTAATTGTTCCGTCCTGATGAAGAAAAAGGAACAGGAGGCAGTCCCAAATGCCTGTATTCAATATGTTGAAGCAGCTATGAACCCACAGGGTTCTGAACATTCTGTTGAGGCTCAGTTAAGGACTGAGTTCTGACCGAGATAAGAAGGGATTCGATCATTTTATGTCAGATGGGTTTGTATTAGTAAAGGAAGGGTCAACCCCGGTACCAGTGAAAATTCTTCCAGTTACTGGGGCTTCTCAGTCACTTATATTAGACAGCGTTCAAAAGTTTGGTGATGAGACTGACACTAGTGAGGTAAATCTTATTAAAGGCATTGGGGGCGGCATGGTTTCTGTGCCGTTGTACAAGGTAACTTTACAGTCAGGGTTGGTTTCGGGACCTGTTGAGATCGGATTATGCTCCAGTTTACCGGTGGAAGATGTTACTTTGCTGTTAGGGAATGACCTGGCAGATGGTAAAGTTGTTCCTGCAGTGCTGTTGACAACTAAGCCAACCACTGACGACCCACAGATGGATTTTAACATCTATCCTTCCTGCGCAGTAACTCGAGGTATGGCTAAAAAGTCTGCCGACGCAGACGGTTCTGTGCAGCATGATTCTGATACCCATGATAGCCAAAATCGGGATTCAGGTTATGATGACTTGACAGCGACTTTTCTGCCTTCATTGTTTCAACAGGATTCAGGTCGTAAGTCTGATGAGGAAGATTTATCCCTGTGTCGGAAGGAGTTTATAGCAGAACAGAACTGAGAACCTTAGATTGAAGCTTTAAAAGAAACAACTCTGTCAGATGATGAGATTAAGAAAGTGCCAGGAGGGTATTATCTCAAGGACGGAGTGTTAATGAGGAAGTGAGGGCCTCCTGCTATTCCAGCGAGTGAGGAATGGGCAATTGTTCACCAAGTTGTAGTTCCTGAAGCTTATAGGGCTGAAGTTTTAATGTGGCCCACAGTATGCCCTTAGGTCGCCCTTTTGGAGTGAATAAAACTGTAAACAGGATTATGAAATAATTCTCCTAATTCCTAATTTGAGGAAAGATGTTGTGACCTTTTGCAGAACTTGTCACATTTGTCAAGTTGTGTGTAAACCTAATCAGGTCACCCTGTGGCCCCACTGTGGTTTATATCTGCATTCAGGCGAAATTCAATAGACCGTATGTAATAGTCTCTCAAATTAATGTTGTGAATTATGTTATTAAAACACCCGACCGACGTAAACTAATACAGGTAGTACGCATAGATATGATAAAGCCTTATTTTGACAGGCAGGCACCATCTGTGAGTGTTGTTGTCAAAACATATGAATCTGGTAACCCTGAGAATGAAACAATCGACTCGTCTGAGAATTTTCACAAGCCAAACGTGGTCCCAGTAAGACTAATGAACACGGTTGTTCTGGAAAACATTGATAACAAGTTGGCTCAGCTGCAGCCGAAGCAACAACAACAGCTGAAGGAAGTAATCCTGATGTTTAAAGATTTATTTCACAATGTTCCCAAGCAAACCACAGTCGCAGTACATGATGTAGATATTGGTCAAGCCAAACCGATTAAACAACACCTATATTGCATGAACGTCGAAAAGTGTAAATTGGCTGAGCAAGGAATTGAATATATGCTGAAAAATAGTCCTTCAGCATCAGATTGGAGCTCACCCTGCGTTATTGTGCCCAAACCTGACGGTTGTGTTAGATTTTGCACTGATTATAGGAAGGTAAATGCAGTAACAAAAACAGATGCCTATCCTATTGCTAGGGTAGATGATTGCATCGATAAGGTTGGAATAGATAATTTCTTACAAAGATATATCTGTTGAAAGGGTATTGGTGTGTTCCATGGATGGACAGAGGTAGAGAAATTTCTGTATTTGCGACACCATCTGGTTTGTGTAAATACAGTGTTTTGACTTTTGGAAGGAAAAATTCTCCAGGAACATTCCAGAGAATGATTGATTCTGTAATTCGAGGGTTAGAACACACAGATGCCTATATTGATGACTTAGTCACAGGGAGTGACACTTGGGAAGAGCATATCTCTGCAGTAGAAAAGCTGTTTGACAGGCTTTCCCAGGCCAGCCTTACAGGTAACTTGGCTAAGAGTGAATTTGGCCATGCCACTGTGACCTGTCTTGGCTATTTTGTTGGTCAAAGCAAGTTGGCTCCTGTTGGGGCAAAAGTCCAGGCAATTTCTCAAGTTCCTATTCTGACTGCTAAAAAGGCTCTTAGAGGGTTTCTGGGAATGGATGGATATTATAGTAAGAACTTTGCAGCTCTCGCTCTTCCTCTGACTAATCTCCTGAAGTTATATATAAAAAGAAGGAGAAAACAATAACTCCATCTAATTCCGAAAAAAACCCACTAACTACAAAAAAGGAAAAACCAATCCATTAGGAATCTTTTACGTAGCTCTTAACTGGGTGTCCAATCAGCAATGAAAGAAGAATTCGTTGGAGTCTGGTGGTACTCTACTAAAGGTGCTTATTAATAAAAAAAATAAGCAAAAGCTTATCAATAATGCTAATATACATATAAAACAAGTTAGCAGCATTAAACCTAAAAGTGTAGGAATAATAATAATCAATAATAAACAAGCTCTATCGTTGTCTTGGGGTAAATAAATTGTCATAGAAAAGTATTAAGTTAATTTCAGTTCTTAAGTGCTGATGTAGTTATGGTTGTTATATTGTAATCGTGAGAGAGAGAGAGAGAGAGAGAGAGAGAGAGAGATGTCACAGCTACAGTCAGGCAAACCTTCCTTTGCTTTCTTAATCCGTCGTATCGGTGTGGTCATTCAGTTATGACCTCTCGGTCCTTCTGCTAGACCGTTCTTCTGTGGTGGACTCGTCACTCTGGCATGAGTGGACACACACACACAATTTCCCACCGGCCCTGCTTTAACACTGTGAGCTTTACTGACCGATCTCCTGTTTCGGTCTCTGAAGCCCCCACCATTCTTGTGGGTTCCAACACTCAATCATTGTTCACTGACGTGTCTGGAGGGCGTCACTCCAGACCTGTCTTTTATCCCTACTCACGGGGACTCAGCTATCCATCACTCCTGAATGACTGTGTCCATCAAATAAGGCCACTCCTTCAATCCACTGAGGAATGTTTATGAGCAAATTATTGTCCTAGCAGCGAAAGAGTAAATAATTCAAAAAGGAGTCACAATACGGTTAATCAGCAATTTCCACCTCTCTCTTATTTGTCGCCGATGTTCTTGCTTTTTCCGTCTCTCTTTCTCATGGTCAGCATAGCAACAGTAATAGTTCGTGGTTCTCAGGAGGGGGTTGTTAACTCTGTACCCCATTGTCCATCAGGTCTGTTCATCACTCATAGCAAATCAAACCCCCAAGCGATACGTTTGACCATCATCTAAATATAAATTAAATCATCAACCGCCATTTCATATTTATGAAAAAATAAAATTGGAAGGAAACCATATAAAGTAATTCAAATTAAATGATAATATTTGGCAAAAGAACCTCATCTTCTTTCAAAATCGAATCGAGGATCAGAAGTTCTACTTTTAATTTTTTCCAAGCTAAGACATAACATTCCTTGAGATAACCATTCAATTAATGTAGGGGAAGAAATATCTTTCCAGTTTAATAAAATAGCCCTTCTTGTCAGTAGTGTAACAAATGCAATTACATATTGATCTGAAGATGAAAAACCCTGAATATGATGTGGAACTATTCCAAAATTCCAAATAGAACAGTCAATCTATTAGGTTATAAATTAATTTTCAGAGCTTTAGAAATGGTAGAAAATAAAGATTTCCAAAACGATTTTAATGAAAACATGACCAAAACATATGTGACAAAGTAGCTACTTCAGTTATACATCTATCACAGCATTTATCTATACTAGGAAATATTTTCGATAGTCTCTCCTTTGTTAAATAATAACGGTGAACGATTTTAAATTGAACTAAACAATGGTTGGCACATATAGAAGAAGTATTTACGTTGTTCAAGACTCGAAGCCAATCTTCATTAACAAAGGTCATATTAAGTTCTCTCTCCCAATCTTGTTTAATCTTTAGTGATAGGTTCTCTTCTTGCAACAAAAATAAATTATAAATTCTGCTAATGGAACCTTTCACTAAGGGATTCAATTTCAAAATGGTATCCAACAAATCAGATTCTTGTAAATGTGGAAACTTAGGTAAAGATTGTTGTAAAAAATGTTTCACCTGAACATATTGCAAAAAATGTGTATGGGCGAGAGAAAGTTAACTCTTCAAAGGTCATCAATCGACCATCACAAAATAAATGTAAAAGAATGGATCCCTTTATTTTTCCATAGGAGAAAAATGGGTTCAGTTGTTGAAGGTTTAAATGAAAGGTTTCGATATAAAAACTATACAACGTAAATTGATTAAACTTTTTAAAATAATTACGAAAGTGAACCCAAATCCGTAGGGATAGTTTAATAACCGGGTTATGATTTAAATTTGGAATTTTAGAGAGCTGTAAAGGTAATGGAGCTCCTAAAATAAAAGTTAAATAAAATTGTTTAACAGCTTCTAATTCCAAATCATCCCATAATGATTTTTGGTTCTTATCAAGCCAATATAACCAAAAATATAATTGTGTAATATTCACAGCCCAATAATAGTCTTAAAATAGCAAGTGCAAGTCCACCATCTTTTTCAGATTTGTGTAAATGATACTTATTAATTCTTGCTCTCTTATTGTTCCAAATAAAGGAAGAAATAAGAGAGTCAATTTGATCGAAATTTGTTTTAGTTAAAAAGATAGGTATATTTTGGAAAATATATAAAATCAAAAGTTGTTTCATGGAGTCCATTAAAGGAACTACATTCGCTTTATAGAGATCTTTATATTTTTTAGTAATTATAATACCTAAATATCTAAATGTATTAACGATTCTAAAAGGAGTATCATCATATATACTAACAGGGACATTTAATGGAAACAATTCGCTTTTATTCGTTAAGTTTATATTCTGAAAATTTACCGAAATCTTTTAAGTGTTTCCAAACAATTAGGAATTGATTCCTCAAGATTTGAAATAAAAACCAAACGTTCATCTGCATAAAGAGAAATCTTATGTATGGTTCCATTCATAGAGATACCATCAATACTTTTAGCTTCACGTAGTGTTATAGCTAAAGGCTCCAATACAAGATTAAATAATAAAGGGGTTAATGTCTAGTGCCACGAGAAAGTGAGAAAAAAGAAGAGCTGCAGTTATTAGCAATGACAAGCTCAAGGACGGCTTCCTGTCTACAGTTACAAGCCAAATGAATGATAAAATGGAATAGGCCTCACAGTGTAACTCGACGTGACCCTGCAGCATATGTCTATCTGCACTGCACTTTCTGTGCAGCCATAATGCTTTGTTACAGTTATTGTTCTGTCGTATATCAGCTCAATGTACTGTTGTAATGTATCGATCTGTGTGGATGATACGTCAGGCAAGATTTTCACTGGAAGCTCAGTACATGATAAGAATAAACAAATTTCCCATTTTAATTGTGTGGAAATATTAGACAGACTGAGCTTCTGCTCTGGAACCTCAGAAGGAAACTGAACTGTTGTCATTTCTGTGGAATGCACATAAATGGAGAAGGCTTCAATCTCACATTACGATCTGCGGGAACTGGGATCAGGTGACCGGTGGTGGATCTCCCATATCAATATCAGAATCAGGTTTAATAGCACCGGCACATGTTATGAAATTCGTTGTCCCTACGGCAGCAGTAGAACCTAAATCATAACAATGGATTTTAACAATTGTGATTTAATATAAGAAATAAAAGTATTACATAGTTAAATGATATAAATGGTACAAAATGAAAAAAAAAGATGTAATAAACTATTTTAATTGTGTCGACTATTTGACTGACTGGGTTGCTACTTTGGAAATTGTGGAGTGAAGCTTAACTGAACTGTACACATTTATGAGAAGCTCAGATAAACAGAAAAGGCTTAATTCTCACATAAATGGGTCAGACAACCAGAAACATCGGCTGCACTTAGCAGGTAAACACAGTGGAATGAAACATGCTGAAAATATTGCAGAAAAAAACATATTCTCCACCACAACGAGAGGACATGACAGATCCGGATCACATTGCCTTGTTTGTACGGGCGAAAGATGAAGCTACCCGTACATGTAGAGCAGTGACCCGCAGATGCTGCAGATCTGCGGAAAAACGTGAGGAGGAAACTGGATCACGTGACCGGTTGGTCTCCCACCGCAGGCAGAGACTCCAGTTACCCACAACTCTGTGCCGCTCACACCTCCTCTCACCTTAAATGTATTAGACATTTCAACCCCCAGGAAAAATAAATCGTCTGTCCACTCTATCTATTCCTCTCGTAATCTTATAAACGTCCATCCAGTTTCACCCCAGCCTGCGCCGCTCTGGAGAAAACAGCGCAAGTTTGTCCAGCCTCTCGTTACAGTTCATGCCCTCTAATCCGGGCAGTATTCTGGTAAACCTCTTCTGCGCCCTCTCCAAAGCCCCGACATCCTTACGGGAATGGGGGCGACCAGAACTGTATGAAACACTCCAGATGTGGTCTAACTAGTTTTATAAAACTGTGTTAGGAACTGTAACGTTTTAGAAACGAACCAGCAGCAATAGAGTTCACACCGGAGTCTGGTTTTGATGTTAAAACCACTCTCTTTATTAGTATCTACTTACAAAATTGTAACTTAACGAAATAAAGGAATGTTACCAGTGTTATGTGTATATATGTGTAAATATAACTCCCAGACTATCCAGCCTGAGGGAACAAAGCTCAGAGTCTTGAGATGGTAAAGTAGGAAAGTTCAGTAATCCACGGAATAAATGATGGAACAGAGATATTTGTAATCCAGGGTGAAACGTACAGAAAAGGCCGTTATATCAAAATAACCGTCGACGAAGTTCTTATCCGTTGAATCCGTCACATACGAGTTATCAGCGAAAGTGACCTGTCACAGGAATACCGTCTTCCAGAGGTTGCCACAAAACATGCCCAGGCAAGGGTTAACACAAGATATTCCACAATCCACTCCTATGGATTATACGAAGTGACAGCCACACACGTTCGTTGAGGTTCCGTGTACCGAATATCAACCCACTCTTGTGGGCATAGGAGAGTTCCAAGCCTCGGCTGCGCCTAACTGAAGCGATCAGCTTTTCCAGTCTCCCTCTCTCTCTTTAGACTGGCCGACTGCCTGTCTGCAGATCGCTCTCTCTCTCTCTCTCTCTCTCTCTCTCTCTCTCTCTCTTTAGACTGGCGACTGCCTGTCTGCAGTTCGCTCTCTCTCTCTCTTATGGTTCAGCCCACAGTCTGCGCTGTCAGCCTGTGACTGACGTCATAGCCCCGCCTCCTCACGCCGCCGCTCTTAAAGAAACAGTCACAGTACGACCGCAGGCTCGGAACAGCCGCAACACAACTTCCCGACTTTTGAACTCAATGCTTCAAATAATAAAGACAACCATGACATTTGCCTTCTTAACCACTCGATCAATCTGTGCAGTCTTTTTCAGGGAGCGATGAACTTGGAGTCTAAGATCCCTCTGATCATCAACACTGTTCAGGGTTTTGCATTTAACAGTGTACTGTCGCATACATTCGACCTACCGAGCTGCCAAGATGATCATCACTAATCAAATCTCACTGAGATTTCTCAGGACCTGTTGAATTTATTGCCAAGTGCAATAAGGTACAGGGACAGTGAAACACTGACTTGTGGCAGCATCACAGGCAAGTACATTCAGATAACACACGGAACACAAATTATACGATTCTCTGTCAGTAACAATCTATAAATATGTTTTATGTCATTAACAATATACAAAACACATTGTATCATGATCAATACCAAAATGTGTATTTGTGTCGATAACAGACTTGGAAATGTTGAATTTGGTCCCTGTCTCCATTCCTCCTGTAATCCACAGCCAGCTCCTTTGTTTTTGTCACAATGAGGGAGAGGTTGTTTTCTTGACACCACTGTGTCGGGGTGATGACTTCTTCTCTGTCGGCTGCCTCGTTATTATTTGAGATCAGGCCAGTCAGTGTAGTGTCGTCAGCAAATTTAGTTAGCAGATTGGAGCTGTGGGTGCAACAGAAGTCATGGGTGTACAGAGAGTAAAGGAGGGGGCAAGGACACACCGCGGTGGGGTATGTGTGCTGAGGGTCAGAGAGACAGAGGTGAGGGAGCCCACTCTTACCACCTGCCGGCGACCTGACAGGAAGTCCAGGATCGAGCTACACAAGGCAGGGTGCAGGCCGTGGTCTCTGAGCTTCTTGTCGATACTTCAGGGCTTCGTACGGGCTACTGCTCTGCCCATGACTGCAAGGAACTGCAGAGAACATCAGAGAAACAAGCCTCCCCTCCATGGACTCTTCCTACACTTCCCCTGCCTCGGAGAACCAGGCCACGTACTCAAAGACCCTCACAACCTGGACATTCTTGCTGCAAACCCGCTCCCCCATCGGGGAGGAGATACAAAAGCCTTAAAGCGCGAACCACCCGGCTCAAGGATGGCTTCCTGTCTGTGGTTATAAGCCAAATGAATGATAAAATGGACTCGACCTCACAATGTAACTCGACGTGACCCTGCACCATATGTCTATCTGCACTGCACTTTCTCTGCAGCCATAATGCTTTGTCGCAGTTATTGTTTTGTCGTTTTCATTTTTTTTTCATTTGTAGAATTTTTTTTTATTGGTACAGAATCTTCTACAGCTACAAAATGATACAAAACTTCAATAGATTAATATGTATACAATTAATAAAACTGAAAAAACTGATCGTAAAATATAAAATTGGAAATATATATATGTATGGGGGAAAAAGAACCCCATCTAACTTGGTAAAAAACCCACTAACTACATGAGAAACACACATTTGACCATCAATCATCATTTAAGTATGAAAATAAGAAAAATCAACCACCATTTCAGATTTATATAAAAAATAAAATTGGAAGGAAATCATATAGTGTAATTCAATTTAAAAGATAATATTTGGCAAAAGAACCCCATCTTTTCTCAAAATCGAATCGAGGATCCAAAGTTCTACTTCTATTTTTTTCCAAACTAAGGCATAACATTCCTTGAGAAAATCATTCAGTTAATGTAGGGGAAGAAATATCTTTCCAGTTTAATAAAATAGCCCTTCTTGTCAGTAGCGTAACAAATGCAATTACATGTTGATCTGAAGGTGAAATACCCTGAATATGATGTGGAGCTATTCCAAATCGACCAGTCATTCTATTAGGTTGTATATTAATTTTCAGAGCTTTAGAAATTGTAGAAAATAAAGATTTTCAAATCGATTTTAATGAATAATATGAGCAGAACATATGTGACAAAGTAGCTACTTCAGTTTCACATCTATCACTGCATTTGTCTATAGTAGGAAATGTGCTGTCTTTACGACAGTTATTTAGTTTATAATATTTTCGCTTAGTAATTCATTCAATAGTATTTTCTAGTTAGAATTAGAAGTGTTTAAAGTATATTCATTGCATGTAAAATATATCGGCATGCGATGACGTCACATCCGGTTTCGCCGCGTCTTGTGGGAAAACACCGGTTTGAAATTAGCGCGAGGGTGGGGGCTTTCCACGAGGCTCACCTGAGCACAAGCAGTTTTGCAGGCATGAGAAATCACAGTGAGAGCAACGCTGTAAGTTAATAGATAATCGATATATTGAACTAAGATGTTAATGCTGATCCTGTTAGAGGTAACGACGGTAGATAATGTTTATGCTTTCGTTAGTTAAAGAGTCGCGGATAGTTTGCATGGAAGTGTATTTAAAGTAGTCAATGGAGCAGGTAAACTCTCCCTGTATACTGCACCTTAGTGTAATGTAGTTATAGTCACCTTTGCAAGTATTTACACTTGAAATGTGATATTAAGTAAGGAACAAATACTGTATCAATCTTGTATTGTTTTATCAACAGTTTTCACCATATGTTAATGTGAAGAGTGAACAGTAAATGGTTAATCTTACTGCGATCTGGTTTGCATTGGCTGTGGTTTATCCGGACGTTAAATTCGGCGTTTCGTTACACCCGAAGGAGAACGTGACAGTGAAAAAGCGGCATTATCAGGTGTTTCAAGTGCTGCAATGTCAGCTCAATCCAGCATCAAGTCGACGCCGCCCAGCGACAAGGGCAGTAAACCGACATCAAGTAAGCCCACCCAGGCGTTATCAGGTGTTCCAAGTGCTGCAATGTCAGCTCGATCCGGGATCAAGTCGATGGCGCCCAGCGACAAGGGCAGTAGAACGACATCAAGTAAGTCCACACAGGCAAGAGCCAAGGCAGAAGCCGCCAAGGTGCGACTGCATTACGCCAAACAAGAGGCAGTTTTGAAAATGAAACTGGCCACCAGAGAAGCCGAAATCCAGAAAGAAGGGGCTGCCAGAGAAGCCGAAATCCAGAAAGAAAGGGCCACCAGAGAAGCCGAAATCCAAAGAGAAGAGGCTGCCAGAGAAGCCGAAATCCAGAAAGAAAGGGCCGCCAGAGAAGCCGAAATCCAGAAAGAAAGGGCCGCCCGAGAAGCCGAAATCCAGTTGGAAATGGCAAAAATATCGACAGAGTTGCAAGTGCTGCAGCTAGAAAGAGAAGAAGCTGCTGCCATGGCGGAAGCAAAGTACATAGAAGAAGCTGAAGGGTCGCGTGATCTGACCGCAGCAAGATCTACTTTAGAAAGGACCAGACTGGAACGCACAAGCGACTATGTACAATATCAAATAGACAGGCAGGCTCGTCTCCCCTCTCCATACCTATTCGATAACTTCCCCAGCTACGAGGAAGAGAATTTACCCTCGCGGCCCCGCGATGAAGTCAAGAATGAAAGAGCTGACAACCGATATACTTTGACACCAAAGTTACAAAGTTCGATGCGAAGAGACGCGGAGGTTGAATCCAGGATGGCAAATTCCATGAGAAACGTGCGTTCTCAGTCATATGGGCGCCAACGTACTTCTCCAGCCCGCATGCCGCTTGCAGCCGATCCCACGCTGCAGTATTTAGCACGACGGGATCTCGTCACTTCGGGACTGTACCAGTTTGACGATAAACCCGAAAATTACCGTGCTTGGCTCTCCACATTCACCAACGTGATTGACGGGGTCCAGCTCAGTGCAACCCAAAGGTTGGACCTTATGGCGAAATGGCTGGGGAAAGAATCACGCGACCAGGTGAGACGCATGCGTTCAGTGTACATCAACAAACCTGAGCTAGCCTTAAGCGAAGCGTGGGAGAGACTTTGGGAGAGATATGGGTCCCCCGACATTATTGAAGGGGCGCTATATCGACGTCTGGAAAACTTTCCTAAGGTGTCAGCCAAAGATCACTTTAAGTTAAGAGAATTCGGAGATTTACTCATGGAGATCCAAGGCGCCAAAGAAGATGGCTATTCAGCTGGTCTAGTATTCCTAGATACTCCATCCGGGATTAGACCAATTGTGGACAAACTTCCATTTGGGCTGCAGGACAAGTGGCTGACTGTTGCCTCAGAGTACAAGGAAGACCACGATGGTCGATTTCCTCCCTTTGAGCTCCTCACTAGGTTTGTGTGCAAGGAGGCGAAGAGGCGAAACGACCCTAGCCTTGTAGGTCCAGGAAGCAGTTCGATTTACACCAAGCCAGGCAGATCCGTTTCGAATGTTTTCAACATTGATAAACCCGTGTCAGTGCTCAAGACCGAAGCCCTTACAACTAACAACGACCCTGGCAAGTATTGTCCATTGCATAACAAACCTCACCCCCTGAAAGCATGCAGAATGTTTAGGGAAAAACCCCTTGAAGAGAGGACGGCTCTTCTCAAGGAGAAAAGAATATGTTTTAGATGCTGTTCCTCAACCTCTCACCTCGCCAGAGAGTGTACGATCGCCGTGAAGTGTCCGGAATGTGGCAGCCCAGATCACGTCGAGGCCATGCATCCCGACCTGTCACCACAAACCGAGAGCGCTCCTTCACCCCCACAACAGGACGGCGGGGAGGGAGAGGCTCACTCTAGGTCAATAGCTGTCAGCACGAACTGTACAGAAGTTTGCGGTCAAGCTCAGTCAAGTCGTTCTTGTTCCAAGATCAGCCTCACTAAGGTGTACCCTAAAGGAGCCAAAGACAAGGCCATCAAAGCCTATGTGATTCTGGACGATCAGAGCAATCGTTCACTAGTCAGTCCAGAGTTCTTTAAATTGTTCAACATTGAGAGTGAGCGGTTCCCATACTACCTCAAAACTTGCTCAGGCAACATGAAAACCCAAGGAAGGAAGGCAGAAGGCATCCAGATCGAGTCCCTGGATGGTAAAGTCGTCATCTGTCTCCCTCCGCTCTTAGAGTGCAATGAAATCATGAATAACCGCGCTGGGATCCCGACACCAAGTGCGGTGCTACACCAGCCGCATCTCCACCACATCGCCAAACACATCCCAGAACTGGATCCGAAAGCGGAGATACTCCTGCTATTAGGAAGAGATGTTATCCAGGTACACAAGGTTAGGCAGCAGATCAATGGACCACTCAACGCCCCCTTCGCGCAACGTCTGGATCTGGGCTGGGTGGTGATAGGAGAGGTGTGTCTCGGTGACGTACACAAACCGATGGTTAACACACTCAAGACCAATGTGCTAGAGAGTGGCCGCCATTCAATCTTTCGACCCTGCCCGAGTGTCCCGTGCATCAAGGAAGCACAACAAGGCGTTAACAAGCGCGAGGCAAGCGACGAGTCGCTGGGCCAGTCAGTCTTCGCTCTAACGAAGTATGACAACAAACTTGCACAATCAGCTCAAGATACCATTTCTTTAAAAACCAAAGACACCAAGGTCTTCAGAGATGAAGCAAATAATGGGGTTGCCCCATTGCCAATCAGAGAACCACGCCAGCGCTCACCAGATAACAAAGAGCAGGCAGTCAAACGGTTCACGTCCTTACGGAAAACCCGGAAAAGGAAACCTGAGATGCAGCAACGCACCCGATTGGCCCACGAGGTACTGTGCACCCTAATGGCAGAGGTCACAGCCATTATAAACGCACAATCATTCCTACCTGTGTCTTCTGACCCAGAAAACCCCTTTATACTTTCGCCATCAACGCTCCTTACGCAGAAGGCAGGGGCACCTCCTCCACCAGGAGACTTCTCAGACAAGGATTTGTACACAAAGCAATGGAGACAAGTCCAGGCTCTGGCAAATCAGTTCTGGCCTCGCTGGAGACAAAAATATCTACCTTTGTTGCAACAGAGACAAAAGTGGACAGAACCCCACAGGAATCTGGCCAACGGCCAGAATCACTGTTACATTCCCTAGCGGGGATGGACATGTCAGGAAGATCGAATTGAAGACTACCGACCAAGGCGATGTGAAACTTTACCAAAGGCCAGTTACAGAAGTTATTCTACTTCTACCCAATGACTGATTAAGAGACTAAGTTTGTACTCTGCTCATTGTGACCTTACGAAGGTCAAGCGGGGAGTGTGCTGTCTTTACGACAGTTATTTAGTTTATAATATTTTCGCTTAGTAATTCATTCAATAGTATTTTCTAGTTAGAATTAGAAGTGTTTAAAGTATATTCATTGCATGTAAAATATATCGGCATGCGATGACGTCACATCCGGTTTCGCCGCGTCTTGTGGGAAAACACCGGTTTGAAATTAGCGCGA
The DNA here is from genome assembly GCF_030144855.1 of Hypanus sabinus. Lineage (NCBI taxonomy): Eukaryota > Metazoa > Chordata > Chondrichthyes > Myliobatiformes > Dasyatidae > Hypanus > Hypanus sabinus. The sequence continues at coordinate 122,987 of NW_026781338.1, forward strand.
GGGTGGGGGCTTTCCACGAGGCTCACCTGAGCACAAGCAGTTTTGCAGGCATGAGAAATCACAGTGAGAGCAACGCTGTAAGTTAATAGATAATCGATATATTGAACTAAGATGTTAATGCTGATCCTGTTAGAGGTAACGACGGTAGATAATGTTTATGCTTTCGTTAGTTAAAGAGTCGCGGATAGTTTGCATGGAAGTGTATTTAAAGTAGTCAATGGAGCAGGTAAACTCTCCCTGTATACTGCACCTTAGTGTAATGTAGTTATAGTCACCTTTGCAAGTATTTACACTTGAAATGTGATATTAAGTAAGGAACAAATACTGTATCAATCTTGTATTGTTTTATCAACAGTTTTCACCATATGTTAATGTGAAGAGTGAACAGTAAATGGTTAATCTTACTGCGATCTGGTTTGCATTGGCTGTGGTTTATCCGGACGTTAAATTCGGCGTTTCGTTACACCCGAAGGAGAACGTTACAGGAAATATTCTAGATATTCTCTCCTTTCTTAAATAATAACGGGGAACAATTTTAAATTGAATTAAACAATGGTTGGCACATAAAGAAGATGAATTTACGTTTTTCAAAAGTCGAAGCTAATCTTCATTAACAAGGGTCATTTTAAGCTCTCTCTCCCAATCTTGTTTAATCATTAGTGATAGTTTCTCTTTTCGTAACAAAAATAAATTATAAATTCTGTTAATGGAACCTTTCACTAAGGGATTCAATTTCAAAATGGTTTCCAACAAATCAGATTCTTGTAAATATGGAAACTCAGGTAAACATTGTTGTAAAAAATGTTTCACCTGAACAGATTGCAAAAAATGTGTATGGGCGAGAGAAAATTTGTTAATTAACGCTTCAAAGGTCATCAATCGACCACCACAAAATAAATCTGTAAAAGAATGGATCCCTTTATTTTTCCATAGGAGAAAAATGGGGTCAGTTGTTGAAGGTTTAAAAGAAAAGTTTCGATGCAAAAAACTAGACAACTTAAATTGTTTAAAATTCTAAAAATTTACGGATCTGAACCCAAATCCGTAGGGATTGTTTAATAACCGGGAAAAGATTTAAATTTGGAACTTTAGAGAGCTGTAAAGGTAATGGAGCTCCTAAAATTGAAGTTAAATAAAATTGTTTAACAGCTTTTAATTCCAAATCAACCCATAATGATTTTTGTTTCTTATCAAGCCAATATAACCAAACACATAATTGTCTAACTTTCACAGCTCAATAATAGTCTTAAATTAGGAAGTGCAATTTCACCGTTCGTTTTAGATTTTTCTAAGTGATACTTATTAAATCTTGGTCTCTTTTTGTTCCAAATAAAGGAAGAAATTAGAGAGTCAATTTGATCGAAAAAATTTTTAGTTAAAAAGATAGGTATATTTTGGAAAATATATAAAAATCTAGGTAAAATCATCATTTTCACAGCACGAACACGACCTATTAAAGAAAAAGTAAGTGGATAGCATCGAGAAAATAGTTATTTCCTGGCGTCCATTAAAGGAACTATATTCGCTTTATAGAGATGTTTACATTTTTTAGTAATTAACAATTCTAAAAGGAATATCATTATATATACTAAAAGGGACATTTAAAAGAAACAATTCACTTTTATTCAAGTTAAGTTTATATCCTGAAAATTTAGCGAAATCTTTAAGTGTTTCCAAAAGATTAGGAATTGATTCCTCAAGATCTAAAATAAAAACAAAAAGATCATCTGCATAAAGAGAAATCTTATGTGTGGTTCCATTCGTAGAGATACCGAGAATATTTTTAGCTTCACGTAGTGTTATAGCTGAAGGCTCCAATACAAGATTAAATAATAAAGGGGTTAATGGACATCCCTTTCTGGTGCCACGAGAAAGTGAGAAAAAAAGAAGACCTGCAGTTATTAGTAATGACAAGCTCAAGGGCGGTTTCCTGTCTGTGTTTATAAGCCAAATGAATTATAAAATGGTCTCGGCCTCACAATGTAACTCGACGTGACCCTGAACCATATGTCTACCTGCACTGCACTTTCTCTGCAGCCATAATACTTTGTTACAGTTATTGTTCTGTCGAATACCAGCTCAATGTATTGTTGAAATGTATCGATCTGTGTGGATGGTACGTCAGGCAAGATTTTCACTATAGCTCAGTATGTTATGAGAATAAACAAATTTCCCCTTTTAATTACGTGGAAATATTAGACAGACTGAGCTTCTGCTCTGGAACCTCAGAAGGAAACTGAACTGTTGTCCTTTCTGAGGAATGCAAATATATGAAAAAGGCTTCAATCTCATATTACGATCTGCGGTAACTGGGATCAGGTAACCGGTGGTGGGTCTCCCATATCAATATTAGAATCAGGTGTAATAGCACCGGCATATGTCATGAAATTCGTTGTCCCTGCGGCAGCAGTAGAACCTAATTCATAACAATAGATTTTAACAATTGTGACTTAAAATAAGAATATACATTTTGTAGTTAAATTATATAAATAGTACAAAAATATATATTTTTAAATGTAATAAACTATTTTAATTGTGCCGACTGTTTGACTGACTGGGTTGTTGCTTTGGAAGTAGTGGAGTCAAGCTTAACTGAACTGTACACATTTATGAGCTCAGAGAAATAGAAAAGGCTAAATTCTCACATAAACGGGTCAGACAACCAGAAACATCGGCTGCACTTAGCAGGTAAACACTGTGGAATGAAACATGCTGAAAATATTGCAGAAAAAAACATATTGTCCACCACAACGAGAGAACGTGACAGATCCGGATCTCACTGCCTTGTCTGAACGGGCGAAAGATGAATCTGCACTTACACGTAGAGCAGTGACCCGCAGATGCTGCAGATCTGCGGAAAAACGTGAACAGGAAACGGGATCACGTGACCGGTTTGGTCTCGCACCCCAGACAGAGAACCAGTTACCCACTACTCTGTGGAAAGAAGCAAACTTGCCGCTCACATCTAATCTCACCTTAAATGTATTAGACATTTCAACCCCCAGGAAAAATATATTGTCTGTCCACTCTATCTATTCCTCTCGTAATCTTATAAACGTCCATCCAGTCTCACCTCAGCCTGCGCCGCTCTGGAGAAAACAACACAAGTTTGTCCAGCCTCTCATTATAGCTCATGCCCTCTAATCCAGGCAGTGTCCTGGTAAACCTCTTCTGCGCCCTCTCCAAAGCCCCGACATCCTTCCGAGAATGGGAGGGACCAGAACTGTATGAAACACTCCAGATGTGGTCTAACTAGTTTTATAAAACTGTGTTACTAACTGAGACGTTTTAGAAACGAACCAGCAGCAATAGAGTTCACACTGGAGTCTGGTTTTGATGTTAAAACTACTCTTAGTATCTACTTATAACATAGTAAGTTAACGAAATAAAGGAAAGTGTTATGTCTATATATGTGTAAATATAACCCCCAGACTATCGAGCCTAAGGGAACAAAGCTTAATGTCTTGAGATGGTAAAGTAGGAAAGTTCAGTAATCCACGGAATAAATGATGGAACAGAGATATTTGTAATCCAGTGTGAAACGTAGAGAAACAGCCGTTACTTCAAAATAACAGTCGACGAAGATATCCGCTGAATCCGTCCACATACGAGTTAACGAAAGTGACCTGTCACAGGAATACCGTCTTCTAGGGGTTACCACACAACATACCCAGGCAACGATTAACTCCAAAATCCACTCCTATGGATTATACGAAGTGACAGCCAGACACATTCGTTGTGGTTACGTGTACCGATGATCAACCCACTCTTGTGGGCATAGGAGAGTTCCAAGCCTCAGCTGCGACTAACCGAAGCGATCAGCTTTTCCAGTCTCTCTCTCTCTCTCTCTCTCTCTCTCTCTTTAGACTGGCCGACTGCCTGTCTGCAGATCGCTCTCTCTCTCTCTCTCGTTCAGTCCACAGTCAGCGCTGTCAGCCTGTGACTGACGTCATAGCCCCGCCTCTACACCCCGGCGCTCTTAAAGAAACAGTCACAGTACGACCGCAGGCTCGTAATAGCCGCAACACAACTTCCCGACTTTTGAACTCAACGCTTCAACTAATAAAGACAACCATGCCATTTGCCTTGTTAACCACCCGATCAATCTGTGCAGTCTCTTTCAGGGAGCGATGAACTTGGAGTCCAAGATCCCTCTGATCATCGACATTGTTCAGGGTTTTGCATTTAACAGTGTACTGTCTCATACGTTCGACCTACCGAGCTGCCAAGATGATCATCACTAATCAAATCTCACTGAGATTTCTCAGGTCCTGTTGAATTTATTGCCAAGTGCACAAGTACGGGAAGATACAGGTACAGAGAAATAATGACTTGTGGCAGCATCACAGGCAAGTACATTCAGATAACACACGGAACACAAATTATACGATTCTCTGTCAGTAATAATCTGTAAGTATCTTTTATGCCATTAACAATATATAAAATACATTGTGTCATGATCAATATTAAACTGTGCATTTTGTGTCAATAATAGACTTGGAAATGTTGAATTTGATCCCTGTCCCCATTCCTCCTGTAATCCACAACCAGCTCCTGTGTTTTTGTCACAGTGAGGAAGAGGTTGTTTTCTTGACACCCCTGTGTCGGGGTGATGACTTCTTCTATGTAGGCTGCCTCGTTATTATTTGGGATTCGGCCGATCAATGTAGTGTGGTCAGAAAATTTAATTAGCAGATTGGAACCCGCCACTGCAGCCCCACAGTGCACTATTTACAGATTGCAAAGCTACGAAATTGCATGTGAATGGCCTCCCTTCCCCCAACTCCACTCTTTCTGCGTCACCAGCAGACTGGGACATCTCACATCTACTTTGGAAGCTGGAACATGAGGGCAGAGTATTGTCTGAACGGTGTAGAGTTAGGTAAGGGGGAAATGCAAAGAGACCTAGGAGTCCTAGTTCACCAATCAATGAAGGTGAATGAGAAAGTGCAACAGGCAGTGAAGAGGGCAAATGGAATGTTGCCCTTTGTTACAAGGGGAATTGAATACAAGACCAAGGATGTTCTTTTGCATTTGTACAGGGCCCTGGTGAGACCACACCTGGAATATTGTGTACAGTTTTGGTCTCCAGGTTTAAGGAAGGACATTCTGGCAATTGAGGAAGTGCAGCGTAGATTCACTAGGTTGATTCCTGGGATGGCAGGGCTGTCTTACGCAGAGAGATTGGAGAGGTTGGGCTTGTACACGCTGGAATTGAGGAGATTGAGAGGGGATCTGATTGAAACGTTTAAGATAATTAAAGGATTTGATAGGATTGAGGCAGGTAATATGTTCCAGATGTTGGGAGAGTCCAGTACCAGAGGGCATGGGTTGAGAATAAGAGGTCAGTTATTTAAAACAGAGTTGAGGAAGAGCTTCTTCTCCCAGAGAGTTGTGGAGGTGTGGAATGCACTGCCTCGGAAGACGGTGGAGGCCAATTCTCTGGATGCTTTCAAGAAGGAGCTAGATAGATATCTGATGGATAGGGGAATCAAGAGATATGGGGACAAGGCAGGGACTGGGTATTGATAGTGAATGATAAGCCATGATCTCAGAATGGCGGTGCAGACTCGAGGGGCCGAATGGTCTACTTCTGCACCTATTGTTTATTGTCTATTGTATATCTCGCTGCCTCCGCCAGGACATTAAACTGTGACAACTGTGGTCAGGGACTGATCTCTGGGGTACTTCAAACGCTACCTCCTTCCAGTCTGAAAACGACCCACTCATCCAGCCACACGCTAACGGCAGTTTATCGATCTCCAACGAAAAAGCCTAATCACCTATTCCCGATGTTCAATACCATTGCTGACTCTGAGTTTACCTCCGTCAAATGCCGGGAGGGACATAATAATCAGAAAGTCTCTGGTCACAGCCGTGTAAATAAAATGTGATCTCAGTGGGTGTGTGGCGCATGCTCAGAATGCGAAGGAGGCAGACAGACTGAGCCAAGTCACAGACTGATGAAGGGGAGGAATGATCCATTTTGATACAGAGAGGGAAGCGGAGAGTTTGATGTTGTTCCTGATGCCGGAACTGTGGCCAGTTAAAAGACGAAATCTTGTTGCTCTAAATTGTTTTTGAGATGTGACAGTGTTTTAATCAGAAGACACCATGGAAACTAAAATTATTTCAGTTGAAGTGTTGTCCTTCACCCACTGATGTGCTTTGTAAGCTTTTAACAGTGTAGAAAAGGCAAAGGATTTGTCTATGGGACTCACAAACACAACAGCTCGTTAGTTCCGCTGTATCTGTCAGTTCACCAGCGCTTGAAAGCCGCCGATCCTTGAATGTGGAGGCGGAGATGCGCCCCACTCGCTGCAAGGAGAGCCCGAACACTTGTCCATGTCCGTGATCTGATTGGATACATCGCCATGACGTTATAGCAGTGTGACGTCATTCACCGGCTCTCATTTTGGAAGGGATTCAGTCGGGCATCGCAGATTCACCAACAGCTTCGCACTGGGAAGCGGCCGTTCACCTGCTCCGTGTGTGTGAAGAGACTCATTCAGTTAACCCACCTTGTGATGCTCCGGTGAGTTCACACTAAATAGAGGCCACATTTCTGTCCGGAGTGAGCAAAGAGTTTTACTCAATCATCCCAGCTGCTGCAACACCAGCAACTTCACATCAGGGAGGAAGTTCAAATCAGCTCCGTATTAAAAGTCTAACCATCACGGTGACTGAAGGCAGCTGCAGGTTCTTGAGGGACTGTTACTGTCAGATTCTGCAGTTCTTGCGGCTGCTCATCGCACCCAGGACTGAACCCTGGTCACTGAGCATTGGAGGAGTCTGTTGTGCTGATATTAGCCTTAAACTAGACTGGCGTTTAATATTGTGAATCTGTGAAAGATAAATCAGTTTGTATCAAATCCCGTGTCTCACTTGAGAGGCCACTCGACCCAGTTGGTCCCTGCCCATGTTTCTGTTCCATATCAGTATATGTAAATCTCTCCCTATCGTTCCCCTCTCACCTTTCCTGAGATGATGAGTTGCAACTAGTCACCACTCCGTGGGACGGGAGATTTCCCTTCAATTTCGTAGAATCACAGAAACCTACAACATATTACCGATGTTTTGGCCCACAATGTTGTACCGACCATGTAACGTACTCTAGAAAATAGTTAGAATTACCCTACCGCATTAGCCACCCATTTTCCTAAGCTCCATGTACCTTTCTAAGAGTCCCTTAAAAGACCCTATTGTATCCGCCTCTACCACCGTCGCTGGCGGTGCACTCCACACACCACTCTGCTTAAAAAAAAATAGTTTTGATATCTGCTCTGTACCTACTTCCTAGCAGCTTAAACCGATTCCCCCTCGTGTTTGCCGTTTCAGCCCTGGGAGAAAGCCTTTGACTATCCACACGACCAATGCCTCTCATCATCTTATACACCTGCATGAATTTCCTGCATGATTGTCTCCGGGCTGAACAAGTCGATGAGCTCACTGTGGTTGTGACGTTGTTCAGGGCTCCGGACGAAGTTGGTTAAACTCCTTCTTCCCCGCTCTTTTCAACGTTTTGTGTCATTTTCACCAACTTTAAAGGACTGTGCCTCAGACAGCTGGGTTGTTGCAATTGTTACCTACCAGCAGCAATAGATCACTAACGGAGTCTGGTTTCGATGTTAAACCACTATCTTCATTAGTATTGTGACGGGGTCCTGAATTCCCTTATGAACTGTGTTTTTGAAAAGAGAGAGGGAGATGTTCAACACGAGAGAGAGAGAGAGAGAGAGAGAGAGAGAGAGAGAGAGAGAGAGAGAGAGAGAGAGAGAGAGAGAGAGAGAGAGAGAGAGAGAGAGAGAGTGAGTGAGTGAGTGAGTGCTCGGAGATGGTGTTATGCTTTCTCTGCAAGCTTGTTGACACTTTTACAAGGACACTGTCAGCTTCTGTGTTCTTCCAGAGAGAGAAGGGAGGAACTGTTTGATGGACAGCTGGGGCTCAGCACGGTGAGATAAGTAGGAGGTCCGCTGATAGACCTCCAGGCACATGGTTTTGGACACTGAATCAGCTTTGTTGTGTCCACAGAAAAAGGTGGGTTTTGGAAGATCGATCCGGAGCATCGATCAGTGGCTCTCGCAGTGTGAAAAGGCTGTGACCTGTGGGGAGTTATTCGTGTGCCCATCCCTCGCCTGGGTTAATAACTCCACCACAGAAGAACGGTCCCGTTTGTAGTGGTCACAGTCGGTGACTTACAAAGGATTTCGGGGGACGACGGGACTATCGACGGCGTCAGCTTACCTGAAGACTCAAACCTCTCCTTCTCTCTCTCCATCACTACTCGACTCAATCCCACGAACTGAACCGAACTTCACTCATCACCGTCAGACGGTATCTATTTACCCCGAGGCGTGAAGAAGCTTGGCTTTCCTATTTACACACACACACACACACACACACACACACACACACACACACACACACACACACACACACACACACACACACACACACACATATAATCATTGCTATCCTGTTTGATATATCTGCATTTATATTGCTGTATCGCGTAGTTACTAATAAACAGCATTAGTTTACAGCAATACATTGTTTCCTATTTCTGCTGGTTCTTTGACCCGTCACGGGGTACGTAACAGTATCTACTCCAAATATAAAAGATTAAAGGAAGTAAACAGAAGTTAACTGTGTAATGCGTATATATAGCTCCCAAACTATCAAGCTTTGGAAACAATGCTTAAAGACTTCAGATGGTAAAGTGGAAAAGTTCAGTAATCCACGGAATAAGCGAGTGAGAGGAGAGATTTGTAAATCCACACGAACACGTAGAGAGAAGGCAACTACGAAGAATTCCACACACATTCCACGCTGGGTAAACGAAATAACAGTCGCCGAAGATCTTATCCGTCGATTAGTTCCGAAATCCACTTAGAAATATCACCAGGTGACAGTCACAGGAATATCGTCTTCAAGTGGTTACCACAGAACACCCCGATTCCAGGTAAGGGCCGACAAAAGTGACACCACAGGATACTCCAGCAAATCCACACACATGGATGATACGAAGTGACAGTCACAGATCAGTTGTGCACTGCGTGCCGATGATCAAATCAACCCCACCTTTTGGGCATGGAAGAGTTGCAGCCTATAGCAGTCACACGCTGAAGTTCCAACAGCTTGTCTCCCTCTCCCGCTCCCTCAGGCTGCCGCAGCCTGTGTCTGACGTCACAGCCCTCCTCACTCAGGCCCTTAAAGCGACACTCACAGTAAACGAACCTGCGGTCTCGGAACACAATGCACCTCTAAAATCTGACAGCAGACTAGCGAGTGAATCTTCGATGGTGCAGAGTCAGAAACCGAAGATTTGCCAGATTGAGTCAGGGGCTCCAGAGAGAGATGGTGTCCAGAGGAGGACGACGAATAAGACCAGCAGGATGTGGTTAAAGGTGAAAGATTAGAAGCATTTGGAAACTGGTTGATCGAAAAAAAAAGGTGGTCAATTTCTGCAAAACACAGGAGGAAATCAACAGGTCAGGCAGTAATTTTGGAGAGGAATATCCAGCAACTGCAGAATCTCCTGTGTTTTATATCTGCATTTTACATTGGCATTAGATACACGTTGATATTGAGTATATTGTTTATGGGAGCCGCTCTCTGCGTTAAACAGCTGCAGATTTTTTCGATACCCACGGTAAAAAAAATGAGGTATGGACATTGAACCGGTGCTTGCAGAAATGTTTAATGGCACCGTGACTACCCATGGGGCCATGAGTTAAGAATTTCACCGGCGCTGAAGCGCCGATGAAATGCGCAGGCGTCCGGCTGATGACGTCACTGAGTTTCACGCATGCGCGCAGTACACTGAAGGCTTTGAAAATGTCGGTTGCAGGTAAGAGCGATTCTCCGTCTTTTTATCTTAAACACCGACTTCGGGACGATTCTTGTGAAATCCGGACACCGTGATCCGCAATCTCGGGACAGTCCTGCCCTCTTCCCCCTCTCTCAGCCCCACGATCCGTACACGGAGCCCGGGGAGCTTCCGGCTGATGAGGGAATGGGAACCGATGGATCTCTCAGACAGAGCTGAGCTCCAGCTATCTAAATGCAAGGATTAGGAACTCGGAGAAAGGGAACAAAAATCTTTTACATCACCAGTTGAGAAAATCTGCATTAGTACTTTTTTCCGCAGATGCTGCCTGGCCTGCAGAACTCCTGCAGTATTTAGTGTGTGTTGCTTCCTTTACCTCCTCTTGCTCTGGACTTTTCGACCGGTGAGAACATGTTTTGTCCCATTCTCTCTGGGTACTTAATGACATCAAACAACTTTGCCCTGGGCAACAAGTAGCTTTCACATCATAAATGTGTCAGACTCCAGTGAGACAGAGAACGGCCCTTCCCTTCATATACATTGGCATTGCATTCACTGAATTCACCACCCTCAGTCATTGGGGGAGGATTCAGGGGGAATATTTATGTAGAATACAGAAACTAGTGATGCCTGTTTGCATTTTGGTGATGCAAAAGTTGCTGGAGAATTTGCAAGTGGGAAGAAGTGGAGTGATATTTGGAAATCTGACTTTTTAAAGCAAAATTTAGCAAGCAAACCACATATGGACAATGTGCAAAAGATTTGGTGAGAAAATCCTCCATTTCCTGTTACAGGCCTGCTACATAGGTTGTGTGAGAGTGCAGATGAACTCGATCAAAGTACTTATCAACAGTGATTTGCCAGCTGTGAAAATGAATACCTCTCTATATAAAATTCACTGTGCACATATTGTCACTGGGTAAAAAATGCACAGTACAAGATTTATCTGCACACTGGTTATTACAAATTAGAGGGGAGATTATTACAAATTAGAGGGGTATAGGAGGGAAGGAGGGGAGGCCTCCAGTGTCCCTGATGCCCTCACCTACAAGATGTGCAGCTTGTAACCCTGCACTTCAATGAGCTGCAACTTGAAATGGGTGAATTCCAGATTATCCAGCAGTTGGAGGGGGTGATAGATATGACATGCAGAGAGGTGAGTCACACCCACAGGACACAGGAAACTGGGTGAGAATCAGGAAGGGGAATGAGGTTAAATAGGCATCGCAGAGTACTCTAGTGGCCATCCCCCACAACAACAGGTGGAGCACTTCATAACCTGTTGGGGGGGAATTACCTGGCAGAGGAAAGTCAAAGGCCTGATAGGGGATTCGTCAGGTAGAGGAACAGAACAAGAGGGGATGAATAACCTAGTGGTAAGGCTTACTAGTGGTAGTGAGCAGGGGAGGGGGTGATGTAGTTAAAATAAGTTGTAGAGGGAATGGGAGCCAGAATGACAGAACAGATAGTGGAGAGGGTGAATTGAATTGACTTTATTAGATACATACCTCATAAACATGAGGAGTAGAAATATTTACCTTACATCTCCATCTAAATGTGCAACGTGTAATTTACATAGATAGTTTGCACATAGGACAGTCAATATAACATTGAAATGCAATTGTATCAGCATGAATTAATCAGTCTGATGGCCTGGTGGAAGATGATGTGCCAGAGCCTGTTGGTCCTTTTGCTGTGATACCATTTCCTGGATGGTGGCAGCAGGAACAGTTTGTGTTTGGGGTGCATTGGGCCCGTTTGTCCCTGATATTTGTTGGGCCCTTCTTACACACCTGTCTGTGTAAATGTACTGAATCATGGAAAGTAGGTTGTGCAATGTATAATTTCCTTATTTATATTTAGAGACATTTTTTGGTGTATAAAATGATGAGGGGTATTGAGCGTGTGAGTGGCCAGAGGAGTGTTTTTTCCCCAGGGTTGAAATGGTTAATGCTGCTTTTCCACACTCCCACAGACCCTTTGTCCATCTCCTGAGTAAATTGAGTTTGAAAAATATTTAAGATCTCCCCTATCTGCTTTGTTTCCACACGTGGATTGCCATTCCGGTCTTCCAGAGGACCGACTTTTTGCCTTGCAATTCTTTTGCTCTTAATCTATCACTAGAATCCCTGAGGATTATCCTTCACCTTTTCTGTGACAGCAACCTCATGCCATCTTTTAGCCATCCGGATTTATTTCTTATGTGTTCTCTTGCATTTCTTATACTCCATAAGAAACTGACTGCCTATCCCTGTTATGTAATTCCATTTTGAGCTTTACCAGGGTCTGAATATCTCTTGCAATCCAAGTTTCCCTACAGTTTCTATCTTTACCTTTGATTCTGACATACCCACTTTCTACTTTAAGAATTTTGCTTTGAAGGCCTCCCATTTACCAAGCACACCTTTGCCATAAAGCAGCCTGTCCCAGTCCACAGTTGCCAGATCCTAGTGTTGATCATGCCCTGAACACATCCGCCTTTCCTACGCTGCTCCTTGTATTGAAATACACAGGGCTCAGCATATTCACTGCACCACACTCAACTTTTTCATTCCTGACTTTGTCTGAGGCCTGAACAAAATCTTTCTCCACAACTCCACCACTATCTGTTCCGTTATTCAGGCTCCCATTCCCCCTGCAACTTTAGTTTAACCCTCCTTACCCCCACCTCCCAGCATGCAGATCTATCACCCCTTTGGCTTTCCTCTCCCAGATCAATAAAAAGGAGGTGCATACCAGGTACAGGCAGATAGGAGCAAATGGGGTACTTATGAAATACAGGAAATTCAAGTGAACACTTATGAAAGAAATAAAAGAAGGCATGAGTTTGCCCCAGCAGTCAAGGTGAAGGAGAATCCTCAGGGATTCTGCAGATATGTTAAGAGCAAAAAAGATTGCAAGGGAAAAAAAATTAATCCTCTGGAAGATCAAAATGGTAATCCATATGAAGGATAGCATAGACTTGGGGAGATTTTTTTTGCATCCGTATTTACTCAGGAGATGGACACAGAGTCTGGAGAAGTGAGGCAAAGCCGCATTAACTTCATGGACCCTGTACAAATTACAGAGGTGGAGGCGTTTGCTGTCTTGAGGCAAATTAGTGTGGATCAATCCCCAGGGCCTGACAAGTTGTTCACCAGGACCCTGCGGAAGACAAGTGCAGAAATTATCAGGGCCTAAGCACAGATATTGAAATCATCCTTAGTGACAGGTGAGGTACTGGAGGATTGGAGGACAGGCAGTGTTGTTCTGCTGTTCAAGAAAGGCTGTAAAAATAAACTAGGAAGTTATCCATTGGTGAGCTTGACATCAGAACTGGGAAAGTTATTGGAATGTGTGTGCAGGAACCAAGTATATACTGTAAGTATTTGTATAGGTGTGGACTGATAAAGGATAGACAGCATGGCACTAGCCAATCTTTCAGAGTCTCTCGAGGAGGTTATCAGGGAAGTGGATGAAGGCAAGGCAGTAGATGTTGTCTGCATGGACTTTAGCAAGGCACTTGATAAAGTCTCATATGGGAGGTTGGTCAAGAAGGTTCAGTCACTCAGCATTCTAGATGAGACAGTAAATTGGATGAGGCACTGTCTTTGGGAGAAGCCAGAGTGTGGTAGCAGATGGTTGCCTCTATAACTGTAATCCTGTGATTAGTTGTGTGCCATAGGAATCAGTGCTGGATCTGTTGTTGTTTGTCATCTATATCTGTAATCTGGATGATAGTGTGGTTAACTGGATCAGAAAATTTGTGGATGACAACAAGACTGGAGGTTTAGCGGCTGCAAGAAGACTATCATGGCTTGCAGTGTGATCTGGACCAGGTGGGAAAATGGTTTGAGAATTGGAAAATGGAATTTAATGCAGACCAGTGTGAGTTGTGGCATTTGGTCTGACCTACCAAGGGAGGTCTTTCACAGTGACTGGTCGGGCACAGAGGAGTGTTGTAGAAGAAAGGGACCTGGGAATACAAGTCCTTAATTCACTGAAAGTGGTATCACAGTTAGATAGGGATGGAAGGAAATATTTTAGCCCATTGCCCTGCATGAACCACAGTAGTGACAACAATAGATGACTTGTAGAAGACATTGGTGAGGCCTTATTTGGAGTATTATGTGCAGTTTTGGTCACCTACCTACAGGAAAGATGTAAAAGAAGTTCAGAGATTTCAGAGAAAATACACAAGGATGTTGCCATGTCTGGAGGACTTGGATTATAAGAAAAGATTGAACAAATCAGGACATTATTCCTGGGAATGTAGAAGATTGAGGGGAGATTTGATTGTGATAGAGAGGCACACATAGTGTTAATGCAAGCTGGCTTTCTCCACTGAGATTGGGTGGGACTACAACCAGAGGCCATGGGTTAAGGGTGAAAGGTGAAATGTTAAGGGGAGCATGAGAGGAACTTCTTCACATAGAGGGTCATCCGGCTGTGGAATGAGCAGCCAGCACAAGTGGTGCATGCGAGCTCGATTTTAACGTTTAAGAGGTTTGTGTAGATACCTGGATGGTAGGGGTGTGGGAGTGGGCTGTTTAAATAGTTCAGCACAAACTAGATTGCCCAAAGGGCCTGTTTCTGTGTTGAAATTTTCTATGATTGCGACAAGAACCTGAAATAATACAAAAATTCACTCTAAGTCCTTTTAACAGATGTGCGGCCAACCAGTCATTTCAGCGGGAATTTTTTAAATGGCGTTAAAATTGTGGCATTTTGTTAATAATACACAAGAGAAGATCCCAGCTGCACGTCAAGAAAGACAATTTGCATGAGAGTGTTTCAGTCACTGTGGGACAAGGAACACATGCCGCTCAGCAGGAGCCGGGAATAATACCAATGGAGGGAGTCAAAATGAGCCAGGTCACAGATTGGAGACGACAGAAATGCCCCATTCTGATAGAGACAGGAAGAGCATCAGATAATTGATGGTCATTCCAGATACCAGCACTCTGCCCGGTCAGAAGATGATTTCTCTGTCCAACTTGGGGTGAACCTCACTGTAACAGTGTGATACCAGATCAAACCTTGGCAACTCAAGTAATCTCATCTGAAATGTTGTCCTAAACCCATTGATGGATTTTGTAAATTTTTTTACAGGTTAAAAATGAGAAGGAATTCATCTCCAGGAAGCTCAAACACGACACGCCAGTTTTGTTGTCTCTGCCTAGATACTTAAGAAGTGGAGCAAGGGATCCAATTGTCCACCCTTCCTGCTCAGACTGTAGGGAGGAATTCACTCGGTGATTTTGACCAACTGGCACGCCCATCATTTTACACAGGAAAAAGGACATTCACCTGCCCAGACAGTGGGAATGGATTCACTCGGTCATCTCAACTAAAGGTACATCAGCAAGTTCACACTGGAAAAGGCCATTCACCTGTTCTGTGTGTGAGAAGGGGTTCAATCGGTCATCCCACCTGTGGACACACCAATCAGTTCACACTGGGCAGAGGCTGGTCTTCTGCTGAATTTCTGGGAAAGGATTCACTCTGTCATCTGACCTAATGGCTCACCAGCGAGTTCACACTGGGGAGCGGCCGTTCACCTGCTCAGTCTGTGAGAAGAGATTTACTCAGTTATCCAACCTACAGAGTCACCAGCGAGTTCACACTGGGGAGAAGCCATTCACGTGCTCAGTCTGTGAGAAGAGATTTACTCAGTTATCCAACCTACAGAGTCACCAGCGAGTTCACACTGGGGAGAAGCCATTCACGTGCTCAGTCTGTGGGAAAGGATTCACTCTGTCATCCACCCTACTGGTACATCAGCGAATTCACACTGGGGAGAAGCTGTTCACCTGCTCAGACTGTGGAAAGGGATTCACACTGTCATCCCGCCTACTGGTACATCAGCAAATTCACACTGGGGAGAAGCCGTTCACCTGCTCAGTCTGTGAGAAGAGATTTACTCAGTTATCCAACCTACAGAGTCACCAGCGAGTTCACACTGGGGAGAAGCCTTTCACCTGCTCAGTCTGTGGGAAAGGATTCACTCTGTCATCCACCCTACTGGTACATCAGCGAATTCACACTGGGGAGAAGCTGTTCACCTGCTCAGACTGTGGAAAGGGATTCACACTGTCATCCCGCCTACTGGTACATCAGCAAATTCACACTGGGGAGAAGCCGTTCACCTGCTCAGTCTGTGGGAAAGGATTCACTCTGTCATCCACCCTACAGAGACACCAGCGAGTTCACACTGAGGTGAAGCCATTCACCTGCTCAGTCTGTGGGAAAGGATTCACTCTGTCATCCACCCTACAGAGACACCAGCGAGTTCACACTGAGGTGAAGCCATTCACCTGCTCAGTCTGTGGGAAAGGATTCACTGTGTCATCCATCCTACTGGTACATCAGCGAATTCACACTGGGGAGAAGCCATTCACCTGCTCAGTCTGTGGGAAGAGATTCACTGACTCTTCCACCCTACGGAGACACCAGCGAGTTCACACTGGGGAGAAGCCATTCACCTGCTCAGAATGTGGGAAGCGATTCACTCTGTCATCCACCCTACGGCGTCACCAGCGAGTTCACAGTGGGGAGATGCCGTTCACCTGCTTATTCTGTCGGAAGAGATTCACTCAGTCATCCACCCTACAGAGTCATCAGCGAGTTCACACTAGAGAGAGGCTCAGAATGTGGGAAAGGATTCACTCAGTCATCCCACCTCTTGGCACACCAGTCAGTTCACAGTAAGGAGAGGCCATTGTTATGAATCCTTTGGTTTTGATTGCTGTAGACTGTCATTTTAAGAGAGAGAGAGAGAGAAATTAAGAAGGTGAATCAGTCTGACTTGCAGCTTGTTTACATTGCTCGCAGCTTGT
The DNA here is from genome assembly GCF_030144855.1 of Hypanus sabinus. NCBI lineage: Eukaryota > Metazoa > Chordata > Chondrichthyes > Myliobatiformes > Dasyatidae > Hypanus > Hypanus sabinus. Next base: position 139,634 of record NW_026781338.1, read on the forward strand.
TTAGTTTTAACTGAGGACACAGACACTCAGAGTCAGACGGAGACAAAGGAGGAAAAATGGAAGGATCAAAACCAGGGAACTAGTAGCCAAGGATCACTGTTTGGAACTTTCCTTCGCTCACAAGGGTGGGCTAATTATCGATTCACCGTACATCGAATGTGTGGTTGTCACCTCATTTGTTCCACAGGAGTGGATCTGATTTGGGATATCCTGTGGAGACAACTTATGTGTTAACCCTTGCCTGGCTGTGGCGTGGTCATTCATTTGATAATACCCCTTATGACAATTCACTTTAGGTGATAATTCGTATGTACATTTGTAAAGATGATGGATAAAATCTAGAGCGACTGTTCTCTCTTTTTACCACCATGGAACCTGTGGAATACAACATAATTGCCTTCTCTCAACATTTACCCTGGATTACAAAAATATCTCTCTCACATCACCTATTCTGTGAATGAATTGAACTTTAATACTTTAACATCTCCAGACTCCAAGCCTTGTTTCCCCTGAGCTCAGAAGTTTGGGAGTTATATTTACACACATACATACACATAACACTCACGAGGAAATCTGCAGATTCTGGAAATACAAACACAAAAAAAATGCTGATAGAACACAGCAGGCCAGGCAACATCTATAGGGAGAAGCAATGTCGACGTTGTGGGCCGAGACCCTTCGACAGTACTAACTGAAAGATAGTAAGAGATTTGAAAGTAATGGGGGGAGGGTGAAATGCAAATGATAGGAGAAGACCTGAGGGGGTGGGGGTGAATCTGAGAGCCGGAAAGGTGATTGGCGAAAGTGATACAGAGCTGGTGAAGGGAAAGGATCATGGGACGGGAGGCCTTGGGAGAAAGAAAAGCGTGGGGGTGGAAGTACCAGAGGGAGGGGGAGAACAGGTAAACAACTAAATATGTCAGGGATGTGGTAAGAAGGGGAGGAGGGGCATTAACAGAAGTTAGAGAAGTCAGTGTTCATGCCATCATGTTGGAGGCTACTCGGCCGGTATATAAGGTGTTGTTCCTCCAACCTGAGTTTGGATTCATTTTGACAGTAGAGGAGGCCATGGATAGACATATCAGCATGGGAATGGGATGTGGAATTAAAATGTGTGGCCACTGGGAGTAGTCTTTTGCTGTTGGTTCATTTCTAAACCATTATGGTTTGTAACAAAATGGGGCTGTGTCTGGGATATGACAAATTTAAGGATTGATTAATTATCAATTTCATTGGGGAAATCCCTTTTGATTTACTTGTGTGTGGAAAACCAGCAGCAATGGATGTTGATAGATATCTGGAAGTGTGAACCTCTCAGGCATTAGAGGACACCAGAAGGATTGAGTTGTTGAGTATTGCTAGAACGTTAATACTTGCTAAGGTGAAATTGACAATGAGGAGGGCACAGATGCAGAAGATAATAGCTGAGCATTATGTATCTGAGGATGTGTTTAAAGTGAAGGAGTTGGAGGTGTTTCCTGAAAGTAAACCTCGTGAGCTTGAGCTCCAGTAGAAGTTAGAAATATTAAAGATGGAGGCTCCAGAAAGGCAGAGGCAGTTTCAGGCTAAAGAGGCAGAAAAGCAGACAGAAAATTCTCTTACAAAGGGGAAGGCTTAGCAAGCCTATTCTGCTTTGACAGTTGCTGAAGCAGCTTATTATTTACTTATTTATGCTGCCCCAATCATCGCCACTGGGCTATAAATGTGCAGGAGCTGTGTGTGGTTCAGTGTTTTGCTCAAGGACACACAAGCTGCCTCGGCTGAGGCTCGAACTCATGACCTTCAGATCGCTAGTTCAACACCTTAACCACATGGCCACGCATTATGACCACACATTATGACCTAGTGAAACAGGCTGTGCTCAAAGCTTACGGGTTGGTCCCAGAAGCAGACAGGCAAAAGTTTAGAAATTTGAAGAAATCTGTGAACCAGACATACGGAATTTGCTTATGAGAAATTTGTGTCTATTGACTACTGATGCACATCTGAACATGTAAATGATGATTTTAACAGCTTGAGAGAGTTGGTTTCAATTGAAGAATTCTGAAGGTGCGTCCCTGATGACATAAAGACGTATTTAGATGGAAATGATGCTGCCACTCGGCAGGAATCTGCTGGATTAGCAGATCAGTTTGCTTTAACTCATGAAATTATGTTTACGCTGAATAAGAGTTTCCAAAAGGCACTTGTCAAGTTGTGGGTAAACCTAATGAGCTCACCCCAGTGGCCTGAACCTGCATTCGGTGAACCCTTTTCCAAAGTTATAGTGGATTGTGTTGGCCCATTGCCAAAGACTAAAGCTGGCCATCAGTATCTGCTAACTATTATGTGTACTACATCCAGATTCCCAGAGGCAATGCCTCTCAGAAATATTAAAGCTAAAACTGTGGTGAAGGCTCTTACCAAGATTTTCACTTTATTCGATTTGTCTAAAGAAATACAGTCTGATCAAGGATGTATTTGTATATCTGCATTATTCAAGCAGGTAGTTTATGAATTGGGAGCAAAACAGATTGCATCATTTGCATACCATCCGGAACCAGAAGGGGCTTTAGAAAGATTTCATTCTACCCTCAAAACAATGATTAAGACATTGTGTTGAAAATGGAAAAGACTGGGATGAAGGAACATATTTGCTTTCATCCACAGAAATAGAGTCAGTGCAGGAATCACTGGGCTTTGGTCCATTTGAGCTTGTATTTGGTTGCAGAGCGAGGTGCCCTTTGACCTTGTTAAAGGTACAGTGGATTGATGGGGATGTACATGTTAACTTGTTAGACTGTGTTTTGAAGTCCAAAAATAAACTACACCAAGCCTGTAGTCTAGCGAGACAAATCTTAAAGATTTCTCAAAACAAAATGTTGGTTTGATAACAGCGCTCGCGAAAGAAAACACCAGGTGGGGGATAAGGTGCTTGCCTTATGTTGACGAATCCACTCCAGGCGAAATTCAATAGACCGTATGAGATAGTCTCTCAAATTAATAATGTGAATTCTGTTATTAAAACACCCGACTGACGTAAACTAACACAGGTGGTGCACATAAATATGATAAAGCCTTTTTTGACAAGCAGGCACCATCTGTGAGTATTGTTGTCAAAACAAATGAATCTGGTAACCCTGAGAATGAAACAATAGACTCGTCTGAGACTTTTCACAAGCCAAACATGGTCCCAGTTAGGCTAATGAACTCGGTTGTTCTAGAAAACATTGATAACAAGTTGGCTCATCTGCAGCCAAAGCAACAACAACAGCTGAAGGAATTAATTCTGAAGTACAAAGATTTATTTCCCGATGTTCCCAAGCAAACCACGGGCGCAGTACATGATGTAGATGTTGGTCAAGCCAAACCGATTAAACAACACCCACTTCGCATGAACGTAGACAAGTGTAAATTGGCTGACCAGGGAATTGTGTATATGCTGGAGAATGGTATTATTAGGCCTTCAAAATGAGATTGGAGTCACTCTGCATTATTATGCCCAAACATGATGGTAGTGTTAGATTTTGCACTGATTGTAGAAAGGTAAATGCAGTAACAAAAACTGATGCCTATCCTATCCCTAGGGTGGATGATTGCATCGATAAGGTTGGAATAGCTAATATCTTACAAAGATTGATCTGTTGAAAGGGTATTGGTGTGTTCCATTGACGGACAGAGGTAGAGACATTTCTGTGTTTGTGACACCATCTGGGTTGTATGAATACAATGTTTTGCCTTTTGGAAGGAAAAATGCTCCAGGAACATCCCAGAGAATGATTGATTTTGTAATTCGAGGGTTAGAACACACAGATACCTATATTGATGACTTAGTTACAGGGAGTGGCACTTGGGAAGAGCATATCTCTGCAGTAGAAAAGATATTTGACAGGCTTTCTTAGGACAACCTTACAGTTAACTAGGCTAAGAGTGAATTTGGCAATGCCAGTGTGACCTGTCTTGGCTATGTTGTACGTCAAAGCAAGTTGGCTCCTGTTCAGGCAAAAGTCCAGGCAATTTCTCAAGTTCCTATTCTGAGTGCTAAGAAGGCTCTTAGAAGGTTTCTGGGAATGGATGGATATTATCGTAAGAACTTTGCTGCTATCGCTCTTCCTCTGACCAATCTCCTGAAGAAGGGTGAAAAGTTTGTTTGGACCGAGCCTTGTCAGAAGGCATTTGATTGATTGTTATCAGTATTTCAGATTAGGCCAATCAATGTAGTGCTGACAGCAAATTTAAATAGCAGATTGGAGCTGTGGGTGGCAACACAAGTCATGGGTGCACAGAGAGTAAAGGAGGGCGCCAAAGAGACAACCCTGTGGGGTATGTGTGCTGAGGGTCAGAGAGACAGAGGAGATGGAGCCCACTCTTACCACCTGCCAGCGATCTGACAGGAAGTCCAGGATCCAGCTACACAAGGCAGGGTGACGGCCAAGGTCTCTGAGCTCCTTGTCGATACTTCATGCCTTTGTATGGCTACTGCTCTGCCCATGACTGCAAGGAACTGCAGAGAACTTTGGAGAGCAGTGAACATCAGAGAAACAAGCCTCCCCTCCATGGACTCTTCCTACACTTCCCCTGCCTCGGAAAAGCAGGCCATGTAACCTCATAACCTGGACATTCTTGCTGCAAACCCGCTCCCACATTGGCAGAGAGATACAAAAGCCTTAAAGTGCGTAGCACCAGGCTGAAGGACGGCTTCCTGTCTGTGGTTATAAGCCAAATGAATGATAAAATGGACTCAACCTCACAATGTAACTGGACGTGACCCTGCACCTTATGTCTATCGGCACCGCACTTTCTCTGCAGCCATAATGCTTTGTTACAGTGATTATTTTGTTGTATATCAGCTCAATGTACTGTTGGAATGTATCAATCTGTGTGGATGGTACATCAGGCAAGATTTTCACTGTAGCTCAGTACATGATGATAATAAACAAATTTCCCCATTTTAATTGTGTGGAAATATTAGACAGACTGAGCTTCTGCTCTGGAACCACAGAAGGAAACTGAACTGTTGTCATTTCTGTGGAAAGCAAATATATGGAAAATACCTCAATCTCACATTACGATCTGCAGTAACTGGGATCAGGTGACCGGTGGTGGGTCTCCCATATCAATATCAGAATCAGGTTTAATAGCACCGGAATGTGTCATGTTGTCCCTGCGGTAGCAGCAGAACCTAATTCATAATAGTTTTGAAAAATTGTGATTTAAAATAAGAATATACATATATATAGTACAAAAATAGAGAAAAAAGTAATAAGCTATTTTAATTGTGTGGAGCAATTTGACTGACTGGGTGTTGCTTTGGAAATTCTGAAGTGAAGCTGAACTAAACTTTACACATTTATGAGAAGCTCAGATAAATACAAAAGGCTAAATTCTCACATAAACGGGTCAGACACCCAGAAACATTGGCAGCACTTCAGCACCTCAAAACAGTGGAATGAAACATGCAGAAACTATTGCAGAGAAAAAAAAAACATTGTCCACGCACAACAGAGGACGTGACAGATCCGGATCTCACTGCCTTGTCTGAACGGTGAAAGATGAAGCTACACGTACACGTAGAGCAGTAACCCGCAGATGCTGCAGATCTGCAGAAAAACGTGAACAGGAACCGGGATCAGGTGACGGGTGGAGGGACTCCCTCCTGAACTGGTGACTCTGCTCCTCGCCCCTCACATGCTGCCCGACCCATCCACCGCATTCCCCACATTATTCCATATCTACCCCAGATACATGATTATTTTTCCACACCATATCTTCCCCGATCCTTTTCCCTCCACCTCCAGGTCACAGAGTCACCGGCTCAATTCCCATCCAGGTCCAAAACATAACTCAGACGCAAAAAGGAAATGTTCACGTTTCATTTAAATCAGTTCTGTGTTTATAAACACTGATTTCTATTCACATTCCTCCAGAGCCTTGCTGGACAGGAACACTGAAACATCAAGTGAGAAACAGCAGGAGGCAATTCAGCCCCTCATAACATATGGCGGCTGCTCACCCATCTCAGCCACGTGTTTCTGCCCGATCCTCATTTCCTCCACCCCTTCGGACTCCACACATCTGCCGGCCTCTGTTTTACGTGCGGACGATCACTGAGTCCTCACCGCCCTCTGTGGAGGGGTTTTATAAACATTCACCACCCTCGGAATGGAGACATTTCCCCTCATTTCAGTCCCGCACAGTCGATCCCTGTTTCAGAGACTGAGATCCCTGGTTCAACCGGTAATGATGTTGTGCATTTCAGTGTGTTCACCTCTCAGTCCTCGATTCTCTAAAAGAAAGGGTTATCACATTTGATCTTTCCTCATATGATGACCCCACCACCCCAGGGATCAGTCTGGTGAATCTTCATTGCACTCTCTATAACAAATGCTCTCTAACCTCTTTGTTAATCCTCTGTGGAATTAATTTCCATCTTCTGCAGCCCCGTGTTGCCCCGATCACTCACCTCCCACCCCTGTCACTATTTCCACCTTCCCACCTCCCCTCTCACCTGGATCCACCTCTCACTCCCCATCTCTTGCCCCATCCCCACCCCTCACCTCTTTTCTCTGACTATTTCCCGTCCACTCTCAGTCCAGAGGGAGGGTCTCGGCCCGAAATGTTGACGGTCCATTTCCCTCCACAGATGCTGCCCGACCCACTGAGTTCCTCCGGCAGTTTGTTCTTTGGTCTGTATAACCCGTGTTAGTTTGGGGAGCGGGATTTTACACCATATTCCAGCTACAATCTCAACAAAGCACAAATAATTGTCACTTTGCCCGGACCATTAGCCCCGCTTGCAGGGCAACAGTCTGCCGGTGTTTGCCCCCAATGTGGTGAATCTCTCTGCTCGACAACACCGTGGGCTCAGATATTTCCACGGATGAGCCCCTCCTGTCCCCACCGGGACAAACATACTGTCCGCCCCCTCTCTCACCATCTTCATCCTGTCAATAAAATCCCTCCCCGGGGAACCGGCATCGAACCGACGGGCCGAGCGGTCTCCTCCTACCTCTCAGCGATACATCAGACTCCGGCCGCGGGAGACGCTTCACAAACGCCCCAACTTCCCTCGGAGGGAAATGGAAATAAATCAGAAAGCGGACATTTACTTTGAGGTTTTCTCCGCTCTGAGGAGGCGGTCGGCGCTCGAGCGGGAGACGAACTCAGCGGGGTAACGCCCACTCGGCATGTCCGCCTCCGGGACTGGTTGTAACCTGTGATTGACATCGCTTCGCACCAATGGGAATAGCGCAGCGCCTGAATCCTCTGTTGACAGCGATGGGGGAAGGGGCTGGTCACGTGATTATTAGCCCAGCCGTTAAACCGATAAAGCTCGAGCACAGCAGCGCGTGGGTGACGTAAGACACCGCGCACGTGAGGGCAGATCCCGGTGTGGGGAGCCCATGTGTGACGTCAGGCGTCTGGGAGGAGGAGCTGTGTGACGTCACCTGTGGGAGAGCGCTGGCTTTCAAAAGCACCTTAATGGACCTTTCAGTGGGACAACAACATTAATCCCGGGTTTCATCACTGAATCCAGTGTTGTGGGATGTAAAGTCCCCTGTTATGTGTCCGGCTGTGCCGTGTTGTTGGTGGAGTGGGCAGCGTGGTGTTTGTCTCGATTCGGGTCACAACACCAGAATTGCCAGCGGGGTCCACACACAGTGTATTAGCGAACAGAAAACCTCTCGTCCCTGCAGTCTTTGTCTCCTGGTAAACTCAACACCCTGACAGTGTGGACCATAGATACCCCTTCCTCTCAGTCAGGGAATCATTCAGACAGCTGATCGTTGTGAGGAATTATATTTATTCGTCATTAAAGTTCACCCAGATTCGTTTGGACGGATTTGATGCGGAGTTCGGGGTGTCGCAGTGAAAGGGCCGGACGTCCGAACTCTCTCCGTTGTCCAAACATCCTTCCAGGTGAGGCGACACTTCACCTGTGAATTTTCCGGGGTCGCCCGTTGTGTCCGCTGCTCCCGATGCGGCCGCCTCCACACTGGTGACACCGGCTCCTCCGCAGTTGTGCGGGGTAGGCGTGTTTTGTTTTACCGGGGGTCGATATTATTGTTCCCTTTTGTGCCGGAGGGGTGGATTTGGGGGTTGATGATCGGGAAGTCGTTCTTTTTTATGCAGGGGGTGGGGTGGGATTTGATTTTTTTTCTCTCTGAACGACTTTCATGCTCTTTCTTTGTTTCGTGCTTCTCTGGAGAAAAAAACTCAGAGTTGTTTATGGAGACCTACTTTGATAATAAATTAACCTTTGAACTATCCGCTCCGAGCGGGACTTCCGGTGTCCAAACATTTCAATTCCGATTTCCATTCTCGTTCCGACGTGTCAGCCCATCTTGTGCCAAGACGAGTCCACCCTGAGTGTCCAGGATCAGCAACTTATATTCCGTCTGGGCATCCCCCCCCCCCCCCCCCCCACCACACACACACAACCTGATAGCATAAATATCGATTTCTCCTTCCGGTGAACAAATTTCCCTCACACCCCTCCCTCCCTCTCTGACCTTTCACGTCCTCTCACCTGCTTATCACTTCTCTCTGGATCCACTGCTCCATCCCTTTCTCCTATTCTCCACTCTCCTCTCCTATTAGACTCTATTTTCTTCTGCTCTTGAGCATTCCCACCTACCTGGTTTCACCTGTCACCTTCCAGCGAGACATTTCCTCGCCCGCCCCGATTTTATTCAGATATTTCTCCCATCCCATCTCAGTCCTGAAGGAGGGTTCAACTGGAAACGTCGACTGTTGATTCTTTTCGATAGATGCTGCCCGGCCTGCTGAGTTCCTCCAGCATTTTGTTTGTGTTGCTCTGAATTTCCAGCATCTGTAGACTTTGTCTTGTTTGTGATTTACCTCTCCGTTGTCCCTCCCGCCTCCGTCCACTGGTCCCCCTATAGGGACATCTGGCCACGGCTGGTGCAGCCCAGAACCTCCTGCTAAACGCAGGCGCAGGGCCGACCGTAGCTGTCGCCGGCGGTTCTTCTGTTCAGGATTCCGTGAAGATGGTACTGATCTCGGGTTTTTGGAAATCGGGGGCTGCCGTGGAAGAACAAATTTGTGGGCTGAAGGGCCTGTATCGTGCTGCAGGTTTTCTATGTTTCTATGAAAAGTGTCGGGAACGAGCTCTGCCGGACGGCTGGAGGCTCCGGGCTCTCCGGTCCCGCAGCCCCGGTTTTAGCTTTGCGTCCGAGGCCAGGCTGTGGGATCAGTTAGTTGTGGTTCCCAGGCGAGGAGGGATATGGGGTGAAAGGTATCTGTCTGTGTGTGTGTGGGTAGAGGTTATAGGTGGACTGTGGGTGTGGGGTGAGAGGAGTGACTTTCTGGGGGACCGTATTCGGAGGAGTTGTTGTTGTGAGAAAGTGGGATGATCGGAATTTCCGTGACCGGGTCAAATAAAGTTGTAAACAGGGGAGGATCTGCTCCGTTGTGTCGGACGCTCGCGTGTCCTTTTAGGAAGCAGCAATTCTCTCTGCAATGAATTACTGTCTAATTTTGCTGCCAACATTGTGTTTGTTACAAAGCCCCAGTGTCTGGCAGAGCTGTCACTGTAATGGGCTGTTGGTGCAGATTGGGATGGCGGTGGGGTGTCACGGACCTCTGTATCAGAGAACGACACGGGTTTCTACATCCTCCTGTGAGATATAAATGTCCTCACAGTGGATTCGGATCAGCTGGCATATCTGGAGTTTGCAGAGGGAATAGGGAAGGGTCTGAGGAGAGAGAGTTTTAATCAGCAAACCATCGTCCGGGGTGGAGGGGTACAGGAGCTGTCTGATAGATCGTTTTACAGAAATTGTGTTTTTATATAATCTCACAGATAGTGACTGAGGAAGGAGCTTGTTGAGGGAGGATACCCGGAGGTGAGCAGGTCAGATACCGTATCAGGAGAGTGACGGAGATGTGATTTCCTGTGTCACGGGTATAGACAGTCGTCTCAAGTGAGGAGTTTGTGTGGAGATGCAGCTTCCCTGGAGATGGAGGAAAGAGGACACACAAACAGGTGGAACCAGCTGTGGGAAGACATGGTTTGTCAGTTCTGACGACGAGCTGAATGTACCATAACCTTCAGACTGAATCAGAAAACCATTCTGAGGGTATTTGAAATGTCAGAGGCAGGGGAAATGTGATCACATGTCTCCATCAGACCCTCAGTGAGATGGTCCCAGTTTATAACATGCAGGGATGAAAGCACAGTGTTTGGGGTCTGATTTAATCACTGATTCTGACACAGTGAGAGGGTTAGTTTTGCTGTAAGGCAGCAACATTAACGGAAGAAGACACAGGAACTTCACCAATTGCCAGTTGTTCAGCAAAAGTGATCAATTGGTATATTACCTTGACAGAAACAGATATTCACAGTGGGGAGAAAGGGGTTCAGTCTGGTTCAATTCAGGTTGGAGAGGGGTGTGGAGTTTTGAAATCAATGCCTCGTGGTGCCACCATCGTTAATTTAGCATGTCCGGAGCAGTGGATCACACAGCACGGAAACAGGCCTTTGGTCGGCCATACCTGTTCTGACCATCCACTCACTGTCTACATTGGTCCCATTTATCAGCACTTGGTTCACAGCCGACTGTATCTCGGTAGTTTCAATGCTCATCCTCTTCGTAAATGTTGTGAAGGGACCTGCCTCCACCACCACCTCGGGCAGTGTGTTCCAGATTTCAGCTACCCTCTGAGTGACAAATCTCCTCCTCAGATCCCTCTAAACCTCTTCCTCCTATGCTTAAATCTGTGACACCTCTGCCCCAGGATCGGGGCTGATATTGGCATCAGTGAGGCCTTTGATAACGTTCACATGGTAAGTTGCTGTGGAAAGTCAGATCACACGGGATCCAGGTAGAGCTGGCTCACTGGATGCACAGTTGTCTTGATGGTAGGAAGCAGAGAGTGATGGTGGGAGGCTGTTTATTGGACTTGAGGCCCGGGCCCAGTAAGGTTCCCCAGGGTTATAACCCATTGCTCTCATTATTCATTGATATTTAATGATATTTGCATTTGCACAGTTGAATTCGATGCTTCACTTGAACTTTCATTGATCCTTTTGACTATTCTATAAATTTGCTAAGTGTTCCTGTAGGAAAAACAATCTCAGGGTTGCAAGTGGTGACATATATGTACTCTGATAATAACATTTACTTTGAACATCAACCATTGCTACTTGCCACCTGGATCAATAATCTGTTTAAGAATGTACAAGGTACGGATAGCAGGTTTGCAACAAGTTCAAACAATTACTTTTTCTGGAAGATATTAAGTATAAATTCTCTGCTCTGTTTCCTTCTCCGCACTCGACCACCCACTTACCTGTCTTCCCTCTCTGCCCCATCCTCCCGCTCACCCTGACATTGGACATACAGTCAGGGTGAAAGTGAATTATTTTGGGGAACCTGAAGGGGAATTCTTCACTCAGAGGTTGGTGAGAGTGTGGACTGAGCTGCCAGTGGAAGTGGAGGGTGTGGGTTTGATTTAGACACTAAAGAGGAATTTGGGTGAGGACGTGGATGGGAGGTGTATGGAGGCTCTGGAGCAGGTAGTTGGAAATGGGCAGTAACAACAAAAATCAGGTCAGCATTGACTGGAAGGGCTGGAAGTTTCAGTGCCGCTTGGCTCTGTGATTCTAATAATATTGTGATTTGTAATTTCCACATTTAGTACATTGCTACTAATGTCTGAACCCAGAAATTTACTCAAATAAGAACTGAAAGACTCTTGACTGGCTACAGAAAGCGTTTACAAGCTGTGATACTTGCCAAAGGGGGTGTTACTAAACACTGACCATGCAGGGTGCCCAAACTTCTGCTTCTGGCCCTTATCTTTTTTTGCTATTTTGAAACTGTAAAAGATGTGATGCACCATCAATAACTCTCTGAGCTGTGAGTCGAGATATCGGCGTTTATTGACTGGAAGAAAGAACAAGCAGCAATTGACCACCATGTTACATCCTGGAGACTGAGGCCAGGGCTCAGGCCTCAATCACCTTTATACCGGGGTCTGTGGGAGTAGCCACAGGAACAGTCAGCGGGGGGGGGGGGGGGGGGGCGGGGGGGGGGGTGGTGTCCAGACAGGTATATGTAGTTCACCACAAGATGGAAATAAAATGTAATCTTGCTTAAAATATTAAAGAAATGTGTCATCTTTAACTTTATGCCTTTTGTAATCAGGTCATCTTTTACTTGCTTAGCTATTTACATTAACAGAAATTTTGACTAGGGGTGCCCAAATTTTTGCATGGGTATATCCTGTGCCTTCCGAATTGCTTCCAAAAATTCCAGCCATTGCTGCTCTGTTTTCTTCCCTGCTCGTGATCTTTTTAAATCAATTTTGATCAATTTTTCTCTCATGCCTCTCTAATTCTTTTTATTCCACATTTGACTTTAACTTCTCCTTCTCTAATGTCCGGGTGAATTTGTTCACATTAAGATCACTTGCCCCGAAGGGTTCTTTGAACTTCAGTGACCTAATTAATTCCGGTTCATTACAACACCCAATCCAGAATAGCTGATCCCCAACTGGGCTCAACCATGAGCTGCTCTAAAAAGCATCTTGTAGGCATTCTAGGAATTCCTTCTCTTCAAACCAACACCATCCTGATTTTCCTAATCAAGTGCATGACAATCCCCTATGACTATTGTAACATTGCCCTTTGGCACGCATTTTCCATCTCCCATTGTAATTTCAGGACCTCATACTTACTACTGTTTAAAGGTCTCTGTAAAATTCCCATTAGGGATTTTTTTTTAACATTTGCTGTTCCTCAATTCTACAACTTCCAACCCTTTGCCACCTCTTTCTAATGATTTTATCTAATATTTCAGAGCCACACCACCCCACTACCAGCTTGTTTTTGTCTTGTTCTTTCAATAAATATATAAGTAACTGAGAAACAAGAGGACCTGCAGATGCTAGAAATCTAGAGAACTACACACAAAGTGCTGGAGGAGCTCAGCATGTCAGGCAGCATCTATGGATGGGAATCAACATTTCGGGCCAAGACCCTTCACCGGGACTCTTGATACCCACAAATCTGGTATATCAACAAGCAAAGAAATAGAAAGTAGTGCGAAATAGGGAAAACCTTTGAAAAAATTTAGTTCACACCTTAAGAAGTCCTGTCAAACAGAGCTCACTAGTTAACAAATACAACAAAGGCAATAAACACTTTCTTCAATACCGGCATTGACTTATTAATAAGAAAAATATATTTGTCCCATTTCAATCAGTAAAATTTACAAAGGTAAATAAGAACTTTAGAAAGCTTTAGAAAAGAGTATTTACACTGAAACTCACTTAGATTAACATGACCCTGGACAGAAGGAGGAAGAGGAATAACACACGAGGAAAGATCACACAACAGTCAGGTAAAACTTCTATATTTTCAAGAAAAATGAACTGGATTCAGCACTCCATGTGTGTATATACAGTTGTGATACGGAATACAGATCAGAAAAATTAACTGAGAGGCCAACTCAGAAAAATAAATCATCACTCTGGAAGAAATCATTAGCAGGTGGTATGAGTATGGCATCGCAACAATCTCAGCAGATGAGATGTTGACAAGGAAGATGTTGACAAGATGTTGACAAGTTGGACTCCTCTTACCAGAAACAGAGGGGTTCCTTGCAGGAATACAAGACAAGCTGTTTAACAAAAGGGGAAAATAAAATCAAAAATACATACAATATTGTTTGTATTTAAGGCAGTAAGTGCTGGAAATGCCAAGAGAAACCAGACACAATCCAACACATTCCAGGATCCAGCAGGAATTTAACTCAAACTGATTACTTATAAAGATAAAATATCATTCACCAAATTCTTGCTTTAAAATACTGACTCATGATTGCCCTCCATCACTTCAGACAAGCCTGTAAGTTCAAGCCTGATCCAGTTTTACAGTCAAAATCTTACAAATGATATGATAATCAATACATTGTTACAGATAGGACAATCTATAATAACTATCCAGACATAATATTACAGGATAAACAAGCAGGAACAACACCCTCAATAATTGAAACCATTCCAAACACATAGATGTCACACGGGTATAGTTTGTTAACAGTCAAACCACCAAAAGATTTTCTCCATCAATCTGCTTCCAAATGTTGCTACTCTGTCATTTGTTGCCATACCCCACTGCTGATTCCCTTCTCCTCATCATATGTTCTTACCCCAACCATCTTCCAGAGCTCCAAACTCTGCCCTGTGCAGATTTGTCTCTGGTTTCTGACCCTGCTCCATTGAACGTCCTGCTAATGGTTTACCATTCTGCTTTCAGACTTTGGAAGACAGTGGTGTTTTCTAACAACCCTTTAGAAGCAGAGAAAATGACCAATAATGTGGTAATGAGCCATGAGTAAGGAGGGTAACTCCGAAATTAATTCTTCCTCAGTCCAGAGATTTCAGGGGTAAAGAACATCTCAGACAGAACTGCAGTCAGCTTAACTTCTTCAGTCTGCAGAGAATTCAAGGGAAACCTCTTCACAAACAGATTGGTGACTGTTTGGAACCCATCACTACAGACAGAGGAAGAGGTGAACAACAGGGGAAGATTTAAGAGGACTGTCCTGGAACAGAATCACTAGCAGGGTCCAGCCAGCCTGAGTTGACTCTCTACTGTACAATAGGTGTAATGTAAATTCAGTAAGTACCAAGGACAGGGTTTAAAATGGAACAGATTTATTTGTCTCAGATGCAGAATATTAAACTCCTGTCCCAGTAAAGTTGAATGCGCAGCAGGAGAATCTTCTCCCATGCCCAGTGACCAGGGTGCAGAACTGGGCGTGGTGAGCAGCAGCAATAATTGCAGAGTTCAGCACTTACAGTCACTCTCAAAATAGCATTCAGCAATGGTGATGGACAAATATCCAGCATGAAGCTTATTGAAACTTTCTCCCCAGTGTGAACCCGCTAGTCTGTCACAAGTGTAACACGCTGTAAGGTTTCACTGCTGATGTAATGGTTTCTCTGTAGCAGCAATATTTAGGTTATGACTAGTGATAACAGGGTTTTGGAGTGCAAGGCATTCCGATGGCAGAATTTTTTTTTTCTTGTGAGTCTGGAAGAGAGATTATTGTGTTTTTTGCTGGGGAGAGATGAGAAGATGTGAACGGAGAGTGGGGGCCCTTTTGTCTTTTGATTTTTTTACTAACCCTATAGTCAAAGAATGAATTATAAAGATCAATCATTAAATCACATACTGTGTATCATTTGTTATTTCAGGGTACTTAGTTATAACATGGGACACACCACACAGCATCCACCCAAACGAGATTTCTTATGTTTGACCGGGCTGAGTGGCTATCACCCCCATATATTAAGCTGCTAGCCGAAGCGAGATTTACATCAGGTTAGATGAATGACTCCTTTTCCATGTTCACAGCAGCTGACTCACCTCTTCCCATTGTGAACCAGGTAGTGTGTCATAAGGATAGATAAGTGAATGAATCCCTTTCCACATTCACAGCAGGTGAACTGCCTCTTCCTAGTATGAACTCAATGATGCACAATTTGGTTGATTTGGCCGAGAGAAACTTTTCCCAAAGTCTGATCAGTTGATCAGCCTCTAATCAGTATGAACTCGCTGGTGTCTCTGTAGTTGAAATGACTGAGTGAATCGCTTCCCACAGTCTGAGCAGGTAAACGGCTTCTCCCCAGTGTGAATTCGCTGATGTACCTTCAGTTGGGGTGAACAAGTGAATCCCTTCCCACAGTCTGAGCAGGTAAATGGCTTCTCCCCAGTGTGAATTCGCTGATGTACCTTCAGTTGGGATGAACTAGTGAATCCCTTCCCACAGTCTGAGCAGGTAAATGGCTTCTCCCCAGTGTGAATTCGCTGATGTACCTTCAGTTGGGATGAACAAGTGAATCCCTTCCCACAGTCTGAGCAGGTAAACGGTTTCTCCCCAGTGTGAATTCGTTGATGTACCTTCAGTTGGGATGAACTAGTGCATCCTTTCCCACAGACTGAGCAGATGAACGGCCTCTCTCCAGTGTGAACTCGCTGATGTACCTTCATTTGGGATGAGCAAGTGAATCCCTTCCCACAGACTGAGCAGTTGAACGGCCTCTCCTCAGTGTGAACTGACTGGTGTACCAGTAGTGCGTGTGACAGAGTGAATCCCTTCCCACAGTCTGAGCAGGTGAATGGCCACTCCCCAGTATGAACTGACTTGTGTACCAGGAATTCGTGTGACTGAGTGAATCCCTTCCCACAGTCTGAGCAGGTGAATGGCCTGTCCCGAATGTGAATTCGCTGATGTTCCTTCAGATGGGATGACCGAGTGAATCCCTTTCCACAGTCTGAGCAGGTGAACGGCCTCTCTCCAGTGTGAACTCGCTGATGTACCTTCATTTGGGATAAGCAAGTGAATCCCTTCCCACAGTCTGAGCAGGTGAATGGGTTCTCTCCAGTGTGAACTCGCTGATGTCCCTTCAGTTGGGATGAGCAAATGAATCCCTTCCCACAGTCTGAGCAGGTGAATGGCCTCTCTCCAGTGTGAACTCGCTGGTGTCTCAGTAGGTGAGATGCCTGAGTGAATCCCTTTGAACATTCCGAGCAGATGAACGGCCTCTCGCCAGTGTGAACTTGCCGGTGTGTCTGTAGTTGACATGATCGACTGAATCCCTTCCCACATTCTGAGCAGGTGAATGGCCTCTCCCCGGTGTGAACTCGCTGGTGTCTCTGTAGTTGATATGACTGAGTGAATCCCTTCCCACAGTCTGCGCAGATGAACGGCCGCTCCCCAGTGTGAACCAACTTGTGTCCCAGGAGGTCGATTGACCGAGTGAAGCCCTTCCCACAGTCTGAGCAGGTGAATGGCCTCTCTCGAGTGTGAACTCTCTGATGTACCTTCAGCTGATATGACTGAGTGAATCCCTTCCCACAGTCTGAGCAGGTGAACGGCCGCTCCCCAGTGTGAATTCGCTGATGTACCTTCAGTTCCGATGAGCAAGTGAATCTCTTCCCACAGTCTGAGCAGGTGAATGGCTTCTCACCAGTGTGAACTCGCTCATGTACCTTCAGGTTGGATGATGAAATGAATCCCTTCCCACAGAATGAGCAGAGGAACGGCCTCTCCCCAGTGTGAACAAACTTATGTCCCAGTAGGTCGGATGACCGAGTGAATCCCTTCCCACAGTCTGAGCAGGTGAACGGCCGCTCCTCAGTGTGAACCCGCTGGTGAGCCATGAAGTCAGATGACCGTGTGAATCCTTCCCCACAAATTTAGCAGATGACCAGCCTCTGCCCGGTGTGATATACTGGTGTGTCCACAGGTGGGAAGACCGACTGAATTCCTTCTCACTCACAGAGTAGGTGAATGGCCTCGTCCCAGTGTCAACTTGGTGATGTCCCTTCAGTTGAAATTTCCAAATGAATTCATTCCGACTGTCTAAGAAGATGAATGGGTTTCCTCCCTTGTTTAAAATGTCAGGCGTGCCAGTCAGTCAGATGATTGAGTGAATCCCTCCCCACAGTCTGAGCAGGAAGGATGATCGAGGAAATCCTTTGTTCCGCTTCTTAAATATCTGGATAGAGACAGCCAAACTGGTGTGTGGTGTTCGAGATTCCCATAGATTAATTCTTTGTCATTTTTAACCTGTAAAAAGATATACAAAATCCATCAATGGGTGTAGGACAACATTTCAGATGAGATCACTTGAGTTGTCACGGTGTGATCTGGCAACACACTCTTACAGTGAAGTTCAACCCGAGTTGGAGAGAGAAATCATCTTCTAACTGGGCAGAGAGCTGGTATCTGGAATGACCACTAAACTCTCAGATGTTCTTCCTGTGTCTCTAAGAATGGGGGATTTCTGCCATCTCCAAACTGTGACCTGACTCAGTTTGACTCTCTCCATTGATATTTTTCCCTGTTTACTGAGCTGCATGGGTGCCTGGCCCCACAGCAACTTAAATACTCACACACAAAAAGCCAGCAGCGCATTCCATGCACCCACCACTCTCTGTGTAAAAAAAACTTACCCTGACATCCCCTCAGCATCGATTTCCAAGCATCTTAAAACTCTGCTCCCTTTTGTTAGCCATTTCAGCTCTGGGAAAATATCCTCTGGCTATGCACACAATCAATGCCCCTCATCATCTTATACACCTAAAAAAGGGTCTTAACATAAACAAGGACATTACACATTATACGTGATTGAGTTCATCTGCACGTTCACACAACCTATGTAGCAGACCTGTAACAGGTAATGAAGGATTTTCTCACCAAAGCTTTTGCACATTGTCCATATGTGGTTTGCTTACTAAACTATGCTTTAAAAAGTCAGATTTGCAAATATCACTCCACTTCTTCCCACTTGCAAATTCTCCAGCAACTTTTGCATCGCCACAACACACACAGGTAACACCAGTTTCTATATTGGACATAAATATTTCCGCTGAACCCACCAGAGGAATTGAGGATATATTAAAAAAAAATCATTTTGAACCTATGTAATCTCTGACTAAAAGAATAATTGGTACTGAATAGGAATTTTGAACTGAAGTGAACTCAGTCTTCAGCATTTAGCTAAGACAGGCTCAATACCAGTTCTCTGCAGCTTGCAGAGAGACACACTGAGAACTGATAACATTTTACATTGTACTCTCATTAGCTGATAACATTATACATTAGCTGATAACGATTGTTCTCTTGTTTGAGTAAATGGAGGAGGACTCAGTGATAGGACAGGAATGAACTTCTGTTTGAAATTAAGCCAGGGCCTTGCAAAGGGAATAACTGACAAGGACTGGACAGTACATCCACCTGTAACTAAAACCTTGATTTAGCAAACTCTCAATTCTAATAATTACGTTTTGCACCAACAGACTTGTTGGGTGTACCAGTTCAAATAACATCTTGCAAAAGTAATGTATGGGCTTGCTATGTACAAGTATACAGGGTCCCAATACAGGGAGTGCCAAGCAGACGGGCTGAGCAAATGGCTGGACCACTCTGGGGACTGCAGAGACTGACCGGGTGCCCAATAGTTATTTTAATTTTTGTCGCTGTCCGTTAGTTCCTTTGCAGGTACAGTCCCTCGTGGCAGGAGGCAGATCTGCCATGTAAATTAATCAATTGCGCAGGATGTGCCAGCCGGGTAAAGTTACCCGATTGATAATTGAGCAGGAGGCTTTGTGCCGAGTAAATGATAAAGAGAACATGGGTCAATTGCAGTCGATTTAGAGTTTTCCAGACAAGGAAAACGATTTTCAAATGTTGAGTGCAGCGCTGAATAAGAAATTGGGGAACAATATGTGGCCACTGGGGGGGAACCTGGGATATTACCTCATGAGAACAAGCAGTAAATTTGATATGGAAAATGAACTGTGGAATGAAGTGGAAATTGTGGTAAAGGGAATGGAAGGAAAAGCAGATGTGCAGTGGAACAGTATGTTATTAGCAAGTTGGAGTAAGAATGCATGTGACAATGGGATAGAGGTATGACCTGCAAAGGTTGGGTGATGCTAAAAGTGAAGTGTGAATGGGTGCATGGATGCCGAAAACGAGAGCAGGAAAAACAAAGTAAGCAAACCAAGGCCGGCCTAGATAGGAGAGAAGGGCAGGAACATCAGACAGACAGACAGATATACTTTATTGATCCCAAAGGAAATTGGGTTTCATTACATACTGATAGGGAAACAAGGGATCCCAAACCCATGTCTGTCATACCAACCCTGTTTGAGGACAGTGACCATGATGAGGAGTGGGCACCACCCGTACCTCTCCTACCTTGCCAGGGGCCAAGTGCACCCATTGCCCCAAAACCCCAATGGTGACTGCTCGGGAAACAGGGAAGGGAGGTTCTCTTTATTCTCAGATCCCGAATGGGAATACTGAGGATTATTTCGAGACAGGGAGGGAAGAATCCAATAAAACCACAGAGTTAATGGCTCCACAAAGACAATTACCCACCCGAATGCTGCCCAATCCACGAGCAGGAGGAGGGAGAGCCCTCAGTGATTCCTGTGTATGCACCCTGGAAGCCTCAAGAAATGATAATGATCATGAATCAGGCCCCAGACAGAAGAGAAAACCCAGCACAGTTTGCTCAGTGCGTCCGCAGTACAAAAATGTTTACTGCGACTCCACAAGATTTATTTGGTCTCTGCTGCATGACGAGGGGTGAAAATGGAAGGCAGATTTGAGATACCAAAGCTATCAGGAGTTACAGGTGGGAAAACATAATGAGAATGAACAGACAGGCCAGATTATTCAAGCCTTGGAAAGGGCTCTCCAACAACCTGTAAACATCACTAAAGTACTTGAATGCAAACCTAAGCCTGGGGAATCAGGACCAGACTATTGGGAGTGATTTGTGGCCTGCTACGGCACCTGCACAGGAGACCAAACATTTAATGATTGGAATCTGTCCCCCCAGTTCAATACCCTACTGCTCCAATGCTTACCAACTGAGTTAGCCAACATGATTAAAACAAATAATATGGATTGGCCTGACAAAGACCGAAATCGAATGTGATGAGCTTTGACATATCATTCTGACCCGACTTTCGAATCCTGATCAACCCTGAAGGGAACTAATATTAAAGGTGACTATGTTCAGTGGAAAGGAGGATGTGAGTGGGCGACATCTGGGGATCAGAAATGGGAACAAAAACCTACCAACGGACAGGTGGGGACAACAACCCGTTTAGAAATTGACAAGCAAGGATGCCTCCTACTGTGAGTTCCACCCCTGAGGAAGAGCCCAATGTAATATTGCAAGTTGCTGGAATTTCATTTCTGTTTATGGCTGATGTGGGGGCAATCACAACCACTCTCGATCAGGAAATAGTATTGGAAAAGGGATTCCAGCTATCATACGCTACAATCACTCTGTCTGGGTTCGATGACACGGAACACACATATTCACGTACATGACTACGGGAAATAATTCCCACTACGGCCTGCCAGAGATGCTGAGCTCTGACAATGGCCCACACTTTGTGGTGAAAGTAAACAAATGGGTATGTAACAAACTAGCTATCAAGCAACAATTCCACTGTGTACACCACCCACGGGCCGCTGGCAGAGTGGAAAGAGCCAATGGCACTCTGAAGAGTAAACTGGCCAGACTAACAGTGGAGACTGGACTCACTCGGTTGAAGGTCCGACCATTAGCCCGAATCCACATGAGGGTTACCCCACAGAGGAAAACAGGGTTGTCACCAGCTGAAATCATTTCTGGACGGCCCATGAGGACACCCTGGGAACAAAGTCTCAGGATTAAAGCCAAAGTGAATAAGAATAAGGAACCTTGGTTCTCGATGGATATTGGAACTCTGATAAAGAAGAGAGAGATGCATGACATGTGTAAGAAACAGGGAGCAAACAAGGTACTTGAGTAGTATAGGAAGTGCAAAAAAATACTTCAGGAAGAAATCAGGAGGGCTGAAAGAAGACATGAGGTAGCGTTGGCATTCAAGGTGAAGGACAGTAAGAGCTTCCACAGGTTTAGTAATAGCAAAAGGATAGTTAAGGAATCAAATTGGTCTTCTTGAAGATCAGAGTGGTCGGCTATGTATGGAACCAAAAGAAATTGGGGAGATGTTAAATGTTTTTTTTTGTTTGTGTCTGAATTTACTAAGGAAACTGGCATGGAGTCAATGGAAATAAGGCAAACAAGTATTGAGGTCATGGAACCTATACAGATAGATGAGGAAGAGGTGCTTGCTACCTTGAGGCGAGTAGATAAATTTCCAGGACCTGACAGGTTATTCCTTGGGACCCTGAAGGAGACTAGTGTTGAAATTGCAGGGGCCCTGGCAGATATATTTAAATATCATTATCTAAGGGTTAGGTGCCAGAGATTTGGAGGATAGCTCATGTTGTTCTGTTGTTTAAAGCAGGCTCTAAAAGTAATCTGGGAAATTATAGGCTGGTAAGTTTGATGTCGGTCATGGGTAAATTATTGGAAGGAGTACTAAGAGATAGGATCGACAATTATTTAGATAGACAGGGACATATTAGGGAGAGTCAACACGGCTTTGTGCATGGTAGGTCATGTTTAACAAATATATTAGAGATTTTCGAGGCGGTTACAAGGAAAGTGGATGAAGGCAAGGCAGTGGATGTTCACATGGACTTCAGTAAGGCCTTTGACAAGGTCCCGCATGGGAGGTTAGTTACGAAGATTCATTCACTAGGTATACATGGTGAGGTAGTAAATTTGAATGGGAACTGAGAAAGGGAGAAGTCAGAGAGTGGTAGTGGAGGATTGCTACTTTGAGTGGAGGACTGTGACTGGTGGTGTGCCACATGGATCAGTGCTGGGTCCAATGTTATTTGTCATCTATATCAATGATCTGGATAATAATCTGGTAAATTGGATCAGCAAATTTGTTGATGATACAAAAATTGGAGGTGTAGTGCACAGTGAGGAAGGTTTTCAAAGCTTGCAGAGGGATCTGAACCAGCGGGAAAAATGGCAGATGGAGTTTAATACAGAGGTATTGCACTTCGGAAGATCAAACCAAGGTAGAACATTCAGTGAAAATGGTAGGGCACTGAGGGGTGCACTAGAACAGAGGGATCTAGGAATACTGATACAAAATTCCCTAAAAGTAGCATCACATGTAGATAGGGTAGTAAAGAGAGCTTTTGGTACTTTGGCCTTTATAAATCAAAGTTCTGAGTATATGAGTTGGAATGTAATGGTGAGGTTGTATATTGCATTAGTGAGGGGGAATTTGGAGTATTGTGTGCAGTTTTGGTCACCGAATTACAGGAAGAATATTAATAAGGTTGAAAGAGTGCAGAGACAAGGATGTTGCTGGGACTTGAGAAACTGAGTTACAGAGAAAGGTTGAATAGGTTAGGACTTTATTCCCTGGAGCGTAGGAGAATGAGGGGTGATTTGATAGAGGTGTATAAAATTAGGATGGGTATAGATAGAGTGAATGCAAGCAGGCTTTTTCCACTGAGGCTAGGGGAGAAGAAAACCCAGAGGACATGGGTTAAGGGTGAAGGGCAAAAAGTTTAAAGGGAATATTGGAGGTGGGGGGGGGGGGGCTTCTTCACAACTGGGTCTGACTGGTACTGGCATAACTGGTTCGTCTGGGCACATTCTGTCTCACTCCCAACTATTTTGTACCTTCCTTTGCACAGGTATGTAATGTCTAAAGGACCAGTGTTTGAGTAAATGAGACTCACCAGACTTTCTCCTGACTGAATCAATGGAAACCCTGAGTCAGATGGGTCCTCTCCAGTTTATGCTCTCAGTTCTCGGGCTGGTTCACTTGTTGCTGTTCCCTTGTCTTCAGTCGTGGTTTTTCTTCCAATAAATCTCTCACTGCAGGTCTAACTTTAACATGAAAGATAATGAAGCACATTAACAATGAAAAGGAGGACCAAACATATCTGCTTAATGTTACTAGGAACAAAACTCACTGAAATTTAAACATTGAAGGAAAATATAACGATCTCAGTGAACAATCTTTTATTGTCCCTCACATGACACAGACGATATGGAATAAGAAGGATCCATCATCCAGTCACGGTAAGACATACGACACAGGAACAGAATTAGGTGATTCGATCCATCTGGTCTGCCCACCACTCAACCAGGGCTGATTTTTATTCCAACAGCATATTCCTGCCTTCCTCCTGTAACCCTGAAGCTACTCAGCAATCATCAGTATATTAATCGGTCAAAATAGACCCAAATGGCAGCCTCAAACAAATTCTGTGGCAACAAATTCCACATATCAGACATCTTTAAGCCAAAAAAAATTTCTTATCTCAGTTTTAAAGGGAAGCATCTTTATTCTGAGACTGTGCTGTCAGATCACAGACTCCCTGTCTGATGGAAACATCCTCTCCATGCCCACTGTATCCAGGCTTTTCAGCATTCGGTAGGTTTACTTAGCCATACACCCCTCCACCACCCACACTGTCCCTCTGAACTCCATCGAGCACAGGTCCAGAACCATCAAGTGCTCCTCACACATAAAGCCGATCATTCCTGAGATTATTCATGTGAACCTCATTAGCAACAACTGCATTGGCCACATTTCCAGGGATAAAAGACAAATTGGTTCCAGCAAGTTGTGCTTCCTTTACTGTTATACTATCACTCCATTTCCAGATTAAAACAGGACCATTTCAGGAAATTTGTATTACAGATCTTGTCTTGTCTATACTGGACCGACCGCCGTCGCTGGGCTTGCAGGAGTAACGTGTGGCTCTGCTCTGCTGCGTGGAGCTGAGGCTCGAACCATTCTCCCCCTGGACTTCCCAGTCCCTCGGTAAAGCAGGCAGTGAAATAAAGATCCCCACAACCTGGGACGTTCTCCTTTCTCACCCACCCCAGTCCGGGAGAAGACACAACAGCCATAAAGCTCCAGGACAAATGCGAGGAGCTTCAGGAAGCGAGACGAGTTCGGGGAAGTTAATGGGACTCAGTGGCCAAAATCACACCACGTGATCTGGCGTCACGACGCGGAGGGCGGGGCGAATCTGCGACACACAGCCTCACGTGACCTGTCGGCCGGACTTCCATTTCAATTCTGAGGAAACAGACAGCCTGGGCTCCTGGTTTGGATCGTTCAATGCAGATTAAGTGAAGTCGACACATTTCTGACGAGCCCAGTTAGTTGGGAAACAAATGAATTCCTGGCCCTCAGTTCGGGGCTCACGGCCAACATCGGATCTCCCCGCTCGGGATCGGTCTCAATACTCACCGATGGGAAAGTGATATCTTCGGCCCGCAGACAGTGATCTCGACGGAAGAGACGAAAGTCTTTCCCGAACACACATCCGACCCACTTCAGCTCTGAGCGGAGAGGATAACACCGTTCACCCGGAGACTGTGAACATGCGCGAAGAGATTGTTACATCATCGGGAGGCGGGGCCTCGGAAACAGACGCGCAGATGCTGCACATCTGCGGTTAAATGGGAGGGGCAAACGGGATCACGTGTCGGGATTGGTGACACCCCCCGCTCCCCCCCCCCCCAGGCAGAGACTCCAGCTACTCATTAGTCTGTGGAAAGAAGCAAACTTGCCGCTCACATCTCCACTCACCTTAAATGTATTAGACATTTCAACCCCCAGGAAAAATATATCGTCTGTCCACTCTATCTATTCCTCTCGTAATCTTATAAACGTCCATCCAGTCTCACCCCAGCCTGCGCCGCTCTGGAGAAAACAACACAAGTTTGTCCAGCCTCTCGTTATAGCTCATGCCCTCTAATCCAGGCAGGGTCCTGGTAAACCTCTTCTGCGCCCTCTCCAAAGCCCCGACATCCTTCCGAGAATGGGGGCGACCAGAACTGTATGAAACACTCCAGATGTGGTCTAACTAGTTTTATAAAACTGTGAAACGAACCAGCAGCAATAGAGTTCACACCGGAGTCTGGTTTTGATGTTAAAACCATTCTCTTTATTAGTATATAGTAACTTAATGAAATAAAGGAAAGTTGACAGTGTTAAGTGTATATATGTGTAAATGTAATTCCCAGAATATCGAGGCTGATGGAACAAAGCTTAGAGTCTTGAGATGATAAAGTAGGAAAGTTCAGTAATCCATGGAATAAATGATGGGACAGAGATATTTGTAATCCAGGGTGAAACGTAGAGAAAAGGCCGTTACTTCAAAATAACCATCGACGACGTTCTTATCCGCTGAATCCGTCCACATACGAGTCATCAGCGAAAGTGACCTGTCACAGGAATACCGTCTTCCAGGGGTTACCACACAACATACCCAGGCAAAGGTTAACACAAGATATTCCACAATCCACTCCTATGGATTATACGAAGTGACAGCCACAGACTTTCGTTGTGTTTCCGTGTACCGATGATCAACCCACTCTTGTGGGCATAGGAGAGTTCCAAGCCTCAGCTGCGACTAACTGAAGCGATCAGCTTTTCCAGTCTCTCTCCCTCTCTTTAGACTGGCCGACTGCCTGTCTGCAGATCGCTCTCTCTCTTATGGTTCAGTCCACAGTCAGCGCTGTCAGCCTGTGACTGACGTCATAGTCCCGCCTCCTTGGAGTCTAAGATCCCTCTGATCATCGACACTGTTCAGGGTTTTACATTTAACAGTGTTCTGTCTCATACATTCGACCTACCGAGCTGCCAAGATGATCATCACTAATCAAATCTCACTGAGATCTCTCAGGTCCTGTTGAATTTATTGCCAAGTGCACAAGTACGGGAAGGGACAGGGACAGAGAAACACTGACTTATGGCAGCATCACAGGCAAGTACGTTCAGATAACACACGGAACACAAATTATACGATTCTCTGTCAGTAACAATCTGTAAATATGTTTTAAGTCATTAACGATATATAAAATACATTGCGTCATGATCAATAATAAAATGTGCATTTTGTCTCAATAACAGACTTGGAAATGTTGAATTTGGTCCCTGTCTCCATTCCTCCTGTAATCCACAACCAGCTCCTTTGCTTTTGTCACAATGAGGGAGAGGTTGTTTTCTTGACACCACTGTGTCGGGGTGATGACTTCTTCTCTGTCGGCTGCCTCGTTATTATTTGAGATCAGGCCAGTCAGTGTAGTGTCGTCAGCAAATTTAGTGAGCAGATTGGAGCTGTGGGTTGCGACACAACTCATGGGTGCACAGAGTAAAGGAGGGGGCAAGAAGACAACCCTGTGGGGTATGTGTGCTGAGGGTCAGAGAGAGAGAGAGAGAGAGAGAGAGAGAGAGAGAGAGAGAGAGAGAGAGAGAGAGAGAGAGAGAGAGAGAGAGAGAGGTGAGCGAGCCCACACTTAGCACATGCCGGCGATCTGTCCGAGGAAGTCCAGGATCCAGCTACACAAGGCAGGGAGAAGGCCGAGGTCTCTGAGCTCCATGTCGATACTTCACGCCTTCGTATGGCTACTGCTCTGCCCATGACTGCAAGGAACTGCAGAGGACATCAGAGAAACAAGCCTCCACTCCGTGGTCTCTTCCTACATTCATTCCCCTCCCTCGGAAAAGCAGGCCACGTACTCAAAGACCTTCACAACCTGGATATTCTCGCTGCAAACCCGCTCCCGCATCGGGGAAGAGATACAAAAGCCTTAAAGCGCGAACCACCCGGCTCAAGGACGGTTTCCTGTCTGTGGTTATAAGCCAAATGAATGATAAAATGGACTCGGCCTCACAATGTAACACGACGTGACCCTGCACCATACGTCTATCTGCACTGCACTATCTCTGCAGCTATAATGCTTTGTTACATTGTTGTTTTGTCATTTACATTTTTCATTTTTAGAATCTTTTTAACTAGTACATAATCTTCTCCAGCTATAGAATGAAACAAGACTTCAATAGATTAATATGTATAAAATTAATAAAGCTGAAGAAAAAAACTAATCGCAAAATATAAAAATGGAATATATATATAGGAAAAAGAAGGAAATAAAGAACCCCATCTAACTAGGGGGGAACCCACGAACAACAAAAAAGGGAAAAACCCATTAGGAATCAACCCCCCGGAGCAATACGTTTAACCATCATCTAAATATAAAAACAGAATCATCAACCGCCATTTCATATTTATAAAAAAATAAAATTCGAAGGAAACCATATAGCATAGTTCAAATTAAATGATAATATTTGGCAAAGAACCATATCTTCTCTCAAAATCGATTCGAGGATCAAAAGTTCTCCTAACTTTTTTCAAAATAAGACATAAGATTCCTTGAGAAAACCATTCAATTAATTCAAGGGAAGAAGTATCTTTGTGTTTTAATAAAATAGCCCTTCTTGTCAATAGTGTAACAAATGCAATTACATGTTGATCTGGAGATGAAATACCCTGAATATGATGTGGAACTATACCAAATAGAACAGTCAACCTATCAGGTTGTAAATTCATTTTCGGAGCTTTAGATTTTGTTGGAAATAAAGATTTCCAAAACGATTTTAATGATGAACATGCCAGAACATATGTGACAAAGTAGCTACTTCAGTTTTATATACATCACAGCATTTGTGTATACGAGGAAATATTTTAGATAGTCTCTCCTTTGTTAAATAATAACAGTGCACAGTTTTAAATTGAATTAAACAATGGTTGGCACATATAGAAGAACAATTTCCGTTTTTCAAAACTCGAAGCCAATCTTCATTAACAAAGGTCATATTAACTTCTCTCTCCCAATATTGTTTAATCTTTAGTGATATGTTCTCATTTGTAATAAAAATAAGTTATACATTCTGCCAATGGAATCTTTCTCTAAGGGATTCAATTTCAAAATGTTATCTAACAAATCAGATTCTTGTAAATATGGAAACTTAGGTAAGCATTGTTGTAAAAAATGTCGAAACTGAACATATTCCAAAAAATGTGTATGAGCGAGAGAAATTTTGTCAATTAGCCCTTCAAAGGTCATCAATCGACCATCACAAAATAAATCTGTAAAAGAATGGATCCCTTTATTGTTCCACAGGAGAAAAATTGAGTCAGTTATTGAAGGTTTAAGTGAAAAGTTTCGATATAAAAAACTAGACAACTAAATTGTTTCAAATTTAAAAAAATAACGAAACTGAACCCAAATCGATAAGAATAGTTTAATAACCGGGTAACGATTTAAATTTGGAATTTTGGAGAGCTGTAAAGGTAATGGAGCTGCTAATATTGAAGATAAATGAAATTGTTTAACAGCTTTTAATTCCAAATCAACTCGTAATGATTTTTGTTTTAATATCAAGCCAA
This sequence comes from Hypanus sabinus, assembly GCF_030144855.1. Taxonomy (NCBI): domain Eukaryota; kingdom Metazoa; phylum Chordata; class Chondrichthyes; order Myliobatiformes; family Dasyatidae; genus Hypanus; species Hypanus sabinus. Next base: position 168,295 of record NW_026781338.1, read on the forward strand.
TATAACCAAAATCATAATTGTCTAATATTCACAGCCCAATAATACAGTCTTAAATTAGGAAGTGCAAGTTCACCATCTTTTGCAGATCTTTGTAAATTATACTTATTAATTCGTGGTCTCTTATTGTTCCAAATAAAGGAAGAAATAAGAGAGTCAATTTGATCGAAAAAAAAATTAGTTAAAAGATAGGTATACCAAGCAAGGCAGTAAGGGGGATTTGGGTCAAATTGGACCCAAAAAAGTTGTGAAAAGGTATGGAATACTTCCCACCAAAACTTTTCAATTGTAGGGCAAAACCAAAACATATGAATTAAAGAGGCATCAGCAGATTTGCATTTCTTACAAAGTGGAGAAACATTCGGGTAAAAACTGGAGAGATTCAGTTCAGAATCGTAAGCTCTATGAACCAAACTAACTTGTAGAAGAGAATGACGAGCACAGAAAGATGATTTATTAACCCGTTTAAGAATTCTATTCCATCTATCATCAGAAATCTGACAATTTAGGTCATCCTCCCAAGCTCTTTTTATTTTATCAAAGAAGTCTTGTCTAGAATCAATCAACAAGTTATAGATACCGGTAATAGAACCATTTACAAAAGTGTCCTGGTAAACCTCTTCTGCGCCCTCTCCAAAGCCCCGACATCCTTCCGAGAATGGGGGCGACCAGAACTGTATGAAACACTCCAGATGTGGTCCAACTAGTTTTATAAAACTGTGTTACGAACTGTGACGTTGTAGAAACGAACCACCAGCAACAGAGTTCACACTGGAGTCTGGTTTTGATGTTAAACCCATTCTCTTTATTAGTATCTACTTATAACATAGTAATTTAACGAAATAAAGCAAAGTTAGCAGTGTTATAGATGTGTAAATATAACTCCCAGACTATCGAGCCTGAGGGAACAAAGCTCAGAGTCTTGAGATGGTAAAGTAGGAAAGTTCAGTAATCCACGGAATAAATGATGGGACAGAGATATTTGTAATCCAGGGTGAAACGTAGAGAAAAGGTCGTTACTTCAAAATAACAGTCGACGAAGTTCTTATCCGCTGAATCCGTCCACAGACGAGTTATCGGCGAAAGTGACCTGTCACAGGAATACAGTCTTCCAGGGGTTACCACACAACATACCCAGGCAAGGGTTAACACAAGATATTCCAAAAGCCACTCCTATGGATTATACGAAGTGACAGCCACACACATTCGTTGTGTTTCCGTATACCGATGATCAACCCACTCTTGTGGGCATAGGAGAGTTCCAAGCCTCAGCTGCGACTAACTGAAGCGATCAGCTTTTCCAGTCTCTCTCTCTCTCTCTCTCTCTCTCTCTCTCTCTCTCTCTCTTTAGACTGGCCGACTGCCTGTCTGCAGATCGCTCTCTCTCTCTTATGGTTCAGTCGACAGTCAGCGCTGTCAGCCTGTGACTGACGTCATAGCCCCGCCTCCTCACGCCGGCGCTCTTAAAGAAACAGTCACAGTACGACCGCAGGCTCGTAACAGCCGCAACACAACTTCCCGACTTTTGAACTCAATGCTTCAACTAATAAAGACAACCACGCCATTTGCCTTCTTAACCGCCCGATCAATCTGTGCAGTCTCTTTCAGGGAGCGATGCACTTGGAGTCTAAGATCCCTCTGATCATCAACCCTGTTCAGGGTTTTGCATTTAACGGTGTACTGTCTCATACATTCGACCTACCGAGCTGCCAAGATGATCATCACTAATCAAATCTCACTGAGATTTCTCAGGTCCTGTTGAATTTATTGCCAAGTGCACAAGTACGGGAAGGTACAGGTACAGAGGAACACTGACTTGTGGCAGCATCACAGGCAAGTACATTCACATAACACACAGAACACAAATTATATGATGCTCTGTCAGTAACAATCTCTAAATATGTTTTATATCATTAACAATATATAAAATACATTGTGTCATGATCAATATTAAAATGTGCATTTTGTGTCAATAACAGTCTTGGAAATGTTGAATATGGTCCCTGTCTCCATTCCTCCTGTAATCCACAACCAGCTCCTGTGTTTTTGTCACAATGAGGGAGAGGTTGTTTTCTTGACACCACTGTGTCGGGGTGATGACTTCTTCTCTGTAGGCTGCCTCGTTATTATTTGGGATTCGGCCAGTCAGTGTAGTGTAGTCAGCAAATTTAATTAACAGATTGGAGCTGTGGGTGGCGACACGTCATGGGAATACAGAGAGTAAAGTAGGGGGCAAAAGACACCCCTGTGGGGTATGTGTGCTGAGGGTCAGAGAGACAGAGGTGAGGGATCCCCCTCTCTTACCACCTGCCGACGATCTGACAGGAAGTCCAGGATCTAGCTACACAAGGCAGGGAGAAGGCCGAGGTCTCTGAGCTTCTTGTCGATAGTTCACGCCTTCGTATGGCTACTGCTCTGCCCATGACTGCAGAGAACTTTGGAGAGCAGATAACATCAGGGAAACAAGCCTCCCCTCCATGGACTCTTCCTACTCTTCCCCTGCCTCGGAAAAGCAGGCCATGTACTCAAAGACCCTCACATTACCTGGTCATTCTTGCTGCAAACCCGCTCTCCCATCGGGGAAGAGATACAAAAGGCTTAAAGTGCGACACGCCCGGCTCAAGGACGGTTTCCTGTCTACAGTTACAAGCCAAATGAATGATAAAATGGACTCGACATCACAATGTAACTCGACGTGAGTCTGCACCATATGTCTAGTGATTGTTTTGCCAGTTTCATTTTTCATTTTTAGAATCTTTTTTATTGATGCATAACCTTCTACAGCTATATAATGATGCAAAACGTCAATAGATTCGGATGTACACAGTTAATAAAGCTGAAAAAAAAAACTGATCGTAAAATATAAAAATGGAAAAAATATATATATAGAAAAATAAGGGAAAAAAGTGTCCCATCTAACGCGGAAAAAAAACCCAGTAACCAGAAAAAAAAGGGGAAAAGTCCATTAGGAATGAACCCTCCAGAGCAATACGTTTGACCATTACCTAATTTTTTTAAAAAAGAATCATCAACCGTCATTTCACACATAAAAAAATAAAATTGGACGGAAACCATATAGCATAATTCAAATTAAATAATAATATTTGGCAAAAGAACCCCATCTTCTCTCAAAATCGAATCGAGGATCAAATGTTCTACGTCTATTTTTTCCAAACTAAGACATAACATTCCTTGAGAAAACGATTCAATTAATGTAGGGGAAGAAATATCTTTCTGTGGCGACCCATTTCCTGGCACATCCGAACCGACTCACAATTAGATAGCCTACAGGGGTTTGCGAGCACAGAGCTTTGGAGCCTCTGCGCCATGGGGGGCAGGTTGAGGGAGGCTTAAAAGTGAGGCTGAAGATTTCGAATAAAGTTTTTTCCTTCGACTGCAGTTACCGACACCGTGTCGTAATTTTAGCGCTGCGTGTAGCACACCGCTACAATTGGTGACCCCGACGGTCCAAACGATTTTTGGACCAGAAATGACCGACGCCGCCTCTGTTCATGCGGTTTCGTTGAAACTGCCGGGTTTCTGGACACAGCGCCCGAACCTATGGTTCCAGCAAGCCGAAGCCCAGTTCCACGTTCGCCAGATCACCTCAGAAGACACCCGCTGCTACTACGTGGTGAGCTCCCTCGACCAGGACACAGCGGCCCAGGTCGCGGAGTTCGTACAGTCGCCCCCGGCAGACGGCAAATTTACGGAATTCAAAGCCCTGCTCCTCAGGACTTTCGGACTCTCACGGCGCGAGCGGGCTGCCCGTTTACTGCACCTGGATGGCTTGGGCGACAGACCTCCTTCGGCTTTAATGAATGAGATGTTGTCTCTGGCCGACGGACACACACCCTGCCTCATGTTTGAGCAGGCATTCCTGGAGCAGCTGCCCGAGGACATACGCCTGCTGCTGTCCGACGCGGATTTCAGTGACCCCCGGAAGGTGGCAGCCCGGGCGGACTTGCTGTGGAACGCCAAAAAGGAGAGCGGGGCGTCCATCGCACAGATCTCCCAGCCACACTCCCGGCAGCAAGCCAGTCCAAGCCCGGCCGCAGAGCCCGCCAACCCCCGGCCCAATGAACATTGGTGCTTCTACCACCAGCGGTGGGGCGCAGAAGCCCGCCGTTGTCGCCCCCCGTGCAAGTTCCCGGGAAACGCCAGGGCCAGCCGCCGCTGATGGCTACGGCGGCTGGCCATCGGGAGAGCCTCCTGTATGAGTGGGATAGAAGGTCGGGACGCCGGTTTTTGGTCGATACTGGGGCTGAGATCAGCGTTTTACCTCCGACGAGTTACGACACCCGCAGCAGGGCACCGGGTCCCCCCCTGAGGGCCGTGAATGGCAGCACAGTAAGGACCTATGGCACCCGTCAGGTGCAGCTACAGTTCGGCTCCAGCCAGTTCACGTGGGACTTCACACTGGCCGCCGTCGCCCAACCGCTTCTGGGTGCGGATTTTTTGCGGGCTCACAGCCTACTGGTCGACCTGCCCAGGAAGAGACTGGTACACGCCGAGACCTTTCAGAAGTTCTCCCTGGGTGCAGCCCAGTTGCCAGCCCCTCACCTCGGCTCCATCACGCTGTCCGACAACGACTTCACCAGGGTCCTGGCGGAGTTCCCATCGGTTCTGGCACCGCAGTTCACAGCGGCCATGCCCAGGCACGGCGTACAGCACCACATCCCGACCCAGGGACCACCCCTCCACGCCCGCGCTCGGCGGCTTCTCCCGAACAAGCTCCGACTGGCGAAGGAGGAGTTCCAGAGGATGGAGGAATGGGGATCATCCGGCGGTCCGACAGCCCATGGGCCTCCCCCCTGCACATGGTGCCCAAAGCGACGGGGGGCTGGAGACCGTGCGGCGACTACCGCAGGCTGAACGAGGCTACCACACCGGACCGCTACCCTGTGCCGCACATTCAGGACTTTGCAGCAAACCTGCACGGCGCACGGATCTTCTCCAAGGTAGACCTCGTCCGAGGGTACCATCAAATCCCGATGCATCCTGACGACGTCCCCAAAACGGCTCTCATCACCCCGTTTGGCCTTTTCGAGTTCCTCCGCATGCCGTTCGGCCTGAAGAATGCCGCACAGACGTTCCAGCGGTTAATGGACGCGGTGGGACGGGACCTGGACTTCGCGTTCATTTATTTGGATGACATCCTCATAGCCAGCAGCAGTCGTCAGGAGCATCTGTCCCCTCCGTCAACTCTGCGCCCGACTGAGTGAGTACGGTCTTACAATCAACACCGCCAAATGCCAGTTCGGACTCAATACCATTGACTTCCTGGGCCACAGGATTACTAAAGACGGGCAACCCCTCTGCCCGCTAAGGTAGATGCGGTCCGCCTCTTTCCGCGACCCACCACGATCAAAGGCCTTCAGGAATTCGTAGGTATGGTCAATTTCTACCGCCGCTTCCTCCCTTCAGCTGCCCGGATCATGCGCCCCCTGTTCGCCCTGATGTCGGGTCCGAGCAAGGACATTACCTGGGACGAGGGGTCCGCCGCCGCTTTCGTTCAAACGAAGGAAGCTTTGGCGGACGCCGCAATGCTAGTACATCCCAGAATGGACGCCCCTACCGCCCTCACAGTGGACGCATCAAACACGGCAGTCGGTGGGGTGCTGGAGCAACTCATCGCAGGTCGCTGGCAACCCCTGGCGTTTTTCAGCAAACACCTGCGGCCACCCGAGCTCAAGTACAGTGCTTTCGACCGGGAACTGTTGGCGCTCTACCTGGCAATCTGGCATTTCAGGTACTTACTAGAAGGTCGGCCCTTCACCGCGTTCACGGACCACAAACCGCTTACCTTTGCGTTTACGAAAGCGTCCGACCCCAGGTCGTCCCGCCAGCAACGCCACCTGTCCTACATCTCTGAATACACGACGGATGTCCGGCACGTCTCGGGTAAGGACAATGTCGTGGCGGATGCGCTCTCTCGCCCTACCGTTCATGCCCTTTCCCAAGGGGTAGACTTTGAGGCGCTGGCAGAGGCGCAGCAGGCGGATGAGGAGATTCCGAGTTACAGAATCGCAGTCTCCGGTTTGCAGCTCCAGGACCTCCCCGTAGGCCCGGGTGAGAGGACCCTACTCTGTGACGTCGCCACCGGCCAGCCCCGTCCCGTCGTCCCGACAGCCTGGCGGCGCCGCGTTTTCGACTCCATTCATAACTTGGCGCATCCCTCCATCCGGACAACTGTCCGGATGGTTTCCAGCAGGTTCGTTTGGCACTGACTCCGCAAACAGGTCAGTGAATGGGCCAAAACGTGCATGCACTGCCAGACGGCCAAGGTGCAGCGGCACACCAAAGCCCCACCGCAGCAGTTCCATCCCGCCCACCGGCGTTTCGACCACATTCATGTGGATATTGTGGGCCCCCTACCAGTGTCGCGCGGAGCGCGGCACCTCCTGACTATCGTGGACCGGTTCACAAGATGGCCAGAGGCGGTCCCGCTCACCGACACCACCTCCGAATCTTGCGCCCGTGCCCTGATCACCACCTCGATATCTCGCTTTGGTGTACCGGCCCACATTACCTCCGACAGAGGCGCCCAGTTCACCTCCAGCCTGTGGTCAGCTATGGCCAGCCTTTTGGGGACTCAGCTGCACCACACCACTGCCTACCACCCACAGTCGAACGGACTAGTGGTGCGTTTCCACCGTCACCTGAAGTCGGCCCTCATGGCCCGCCTGCGAGGAGCCAACTGGGCGGACGAGCTTCCCTGGGTCCTACTCGGCATCCGCACAGCGCCCAAGGACGACCTGCACGCCTCGTCGGCCGAGTTGGTATACGGCGCGCCCCTGGTCGCCCCCGGGGAGTTCCTACCAGCCCCAAGGGGGCAAGAGGAAGATTCCGCAGCAGTCCTGGGCAGACTACGCGAGAAGCTCGGTAACCTGGCCCCCATACCCACTTCACAGCACGGGCGGCACCCGACCTGCGTACCCAAAGACCTACAGAACTGTACGTTTGTGTTTGTACGAAGGGGCGGGCATCGGCCACCGCTGCAGCGGCCATACGAGGGGCCGTTTATGGTGCTCCGGAACAACGGGTCCACGTTCGTGCTGGACGTTGGGGGGAAAGAGGAGGTTTTCACGGTGGACCGCCTCAAACCGGCCCATGTGGACCTGGCGCAACCGGCCGAGTTTCCGGCACCTCTGCGCAGAGGCCGACCTCCCAAGCAGGTTCTGGCCCAGACTGTGGACATTGTGGGGTGTATCGCCGGTTCTGGGGGGGGGGGGGGTTATGTGGCGACCCATTTCCTGGCACATCCGAACCGACTCACAATTAGATAGCCTACGGGGGTTTGCCAGCACAGAGCTCTGGAGCCTCTGCGCCATGGGGGGCAGGTTGAGGGAGGCTTAAAAGTGAGGCTGAAGATTTCGAATAAAGTTTTTTTCCTTCGACTGCAGTTACCAACTCCGTGTCGCAATTTTAGCGCTGCATGTAGCACACCGCTACATTTCCATAATAAAATAGCCCTTCTTGTCAGTAGAGTAACAAATGCAATTACATGTTGATCTGAAGATGAAATACCCTGAATATGATGTGGAGCTATTCCAAATAGAACAGTTAATCTATTAGGTTGTAAATTAATTTTCAGAGCTTTAGAACTTGTAGAAATAAAAGATTTCCAAAACTATTTTAATGAAGAACTTGACCAGAACATACGTGACAAAGTAGCTACTTCAGTTTTACATCTATCTCAGCATTTGTCTATACTAGGAAATATTTTAGATCGTCTCTCCTTTGTTAAATAATAACGGTGAACAGTTTTAAATGGAATTAAACAATGGTTGGCACATTCAGAAGAGGAATTTACATTTTTAAAAACTCGAAGCCAATCTTCATTAACAAAGGTCATATTAAGTTTTCTCTCCCAATCTTGTTTAATCTTTAGTGATAGGTTCTCGTTTGGTATCAAAAATAAATGATACATTCTGCCAATGGAACCTTTCACAAAGGGATTCAATTTCAAAGTGGTATCCAACAAATCAGATTCTTGTAAACATGGAATCTTAGGTAAATAATGTTGTAAAAAATGTCAAAACTGAACATATTGAAAAACATGTGTATGAGCGAGAGAAAATTTGTTAATTAACTCTTCAAAGTTCATCAATCGGCCATCACAAAATAAATCTGTAAAAGAAAGGATCCCTTTATTTTTCCATAGGAGAAAAATGGGGTCAGTTGTTGAAGGTATAAATGAGAAGTTTCGATGTAAAAAACTAGTCATCTTAAATTGTTTAAATTTTTTTAAAACACGAAACTGAACCCAAATCCGTAGGGATTGTTTAATAACCGGGTAAAGATTTAAATTTGAAATTTTAAAGAGCTGTAAAAGTAATGGAGCTCCTAATATTGAAGTTAAATGAAATTGTTTAACTGCTTTTAATTCCAAATCAACCCACAATTGATTTTAGATCTTATCAAGACAATATAACCAAAAACAGGATTCTCTAATGTTCACAGCCCAATAATAGTCTTAAATTAGGAAGTGTAAGTCCACCATCTTTTTCAAACTTTTGTAAATGATACTAATTAATTTATTGTTCCAAATAAAGGAAGAAATAAGTGAGTCAATTTGATCGAATTTTTTTTTTAGTTAAAAAGATAGGTATATTTTGGAAAACATATAAAAATCTAGGTAAAATCATTTTCACAGCATGAATACGACCGATTAAAGAAAAAGTAAGTGGATTCCATCAGGAAAATTGTTGTTTCCTGGAGACCATTAAAGGAAATGTATTCGCTTTGTAGAGATCTTTATTTTTTTTTTACTAATTATAATACCTAAATGTATAACGTTATATAAAATACATTGTGTCATGATCAATATTAAAATGTGTATTTTGTGTCAATAACAGACTGGGAAATGTTGAATTTGATCCCTGTCTCCATTCCTCCTGTAATCCACAACCAGCTCCTGTGTTTTTGTCACAATGAGGGAGAGGTTGTTTTCTTGACACCACTATGTCGGGGTGATGACTTCTTCTCTGTAGGCTGCCTCGTTATTATTTGAGATTCGGTCGATCAATGGAGTGTAGTCAACAAATTTAATTAGCAGATTGGAACCCGCCACTGCAGATCAAGAAGGAACAATATACGAATTTTGGGTCTTCCTGAGTTGGTCGAAGGCAATCGACCTTCAGAATGTTTTCCAAAGCTGTTCGCTCGTTTGTTTTCTGACGTTTTGGAGACTCCGCCTGGAATAGACCGGGTACACCGAGCCCCGGTGTTTAACTCCTCTTCTCAGCAGAAACCTCGACCTGTGACCATTGCTTTTCATGGCTTTCAAACAAAGGTTACCATAATTCGCCAATATCGTCGGTTAGTTATGATGAAGAAGATAAGATAAGGCTGGTCGAAGATTATTTGCCCGGGGCATTAAGTGAACGTTTTAAGTATGAAAGAAAAGTCATGGCTGCGTTATATAACAGAGACTATAAACCTTCACTAAATTACCCCGCTCGCCTCAGGATCATTTTGAAAAATGAAATGTTATCTTTCATCCACTGACATTCTTTGTAAACTTTTAACAGTGTAAAGAATTCAAAGGATTTGTCGATAGGAATATCAAACACAACAACACGTTAGCTCCGCTGTATCTATCAGGTCACCAGCGCTTGAGTGCCACCGGTCCTTGAAAGTGGAGACGGAGATGCTGGAGAAGACAGCGCCCCTCTCGCTGCAAGGAGAGCGCGAGCACGTGTCCATCTCCGTGATCTGATTGGATACATCGCCATGACGTTATAGCAGTGTGACGTCATTCACTGGCTCTCATTTTGGAAGGGATTCAGTGGCACATCGTAGATACACCAACAGCTTCGCTCTGGGAAGCGGCCGTTCACCTGCTCCGTGTGTGCGAAGAGACTCATTCAGTTAACCCACCTTGTGATGCTCCGGTGAGTTCACAATAAATAGAGGCCACATTTCTGTCCGGAGTGAGCAAAGAGTTTTACTCAATCATCCCAGCTGCTGCAACACCAGCAACTTCACATCAGGGAGGAAGTTCAAATCAGCTCCGTGTTAAATGTTTAACCATCACGGTGACTGAAGGCAGCTGCAGGTTCATGAGGGACTGTTACTGTCAGATTCTGCAGTTCTTGCGGCTGCTCATCGTACCCAGGACTGAACCCTGGTCACTGAGCATTGGAGGAGTCCGTTCTGCTGATGTAAGCCTTAAACTAGACTGATGTTTAATATTGTGGATCTGTGAAAGTTAAATCAGTTTTATCAAATCCCGTGTGTCAGGTACTTACAGTCTCCACTACACTCACTATGTACACTAGAAAGGACACTCGGCCCATCTGGTTTCAGCCCATGTTTCTGTTCCGTATCAGTTTATGAAAATCTATCCCTGCCGTTCCCCTCTTGCTCTCCCTGAGATGACAGGTTGCAACTAGTCACCACTCCGTGGGATAGGAAATTCCCCTTGAACTCCATAGAATCACATAAATCTACAACACATTACAGACCTTTTGGCCCACAATGTTGTGCCGACCACGTAAATTAGTCTCTAAACTGCTTAGAATTACCCTACCGCATAGCCCTCTATTTTCCTAAGCCCCATGTACCTATCTAAGAGTCTCTTAAAAGATCCTATTTTATCCGACTCTACCACCGTCGCTAGCAGTGCATTCCATACACAATCACCACTGTTGTTTAAAAATCTTAGCTCTGACATCTCCTCTGTACCTACTTCCAAGCAGCTTAAACCTATTCCCCCTCGTGTTAGCCGTTTCAGCCCTGGGAAAAAGCCTCTGACTATCCACACGACCAATGCCTCTCATCATCTTATACACCTGCATGAATTCCCTGCATGATTTTTGCCCGGGCTGAACAAGACGATGAGCTCACTGTGGTTGTGACGTTGTTCAGGGCTCCGGACGAAGTTGGTTAAACTCCTTCTTCCCCGCTCTTTTCAATGTTTTCAGTCATTCTCACTAATTTCAAAGGTCTTCGCTTCGAACTGCTGGGTTGTTACAATGAACATCTGAAGTCTGACAGCAGACTAGCGAGTGAATGGAGCAGAGTCAGAAACCAAGTTGCCAGTCAGGGATTTGGGGCTCCAGAAAGAGATGGAGCCTGGAGTTTACGAGGAGGAGGAAGAAGAGAAACTGAACCTGTAGGATGTGGCTACGAATGAAAGATCAGACACATTTGGAAACTGCTTGATTGAAAAAAAAACTGGTTAATTTCTGCAAAATACTGGAGGAAATCAACAGATCAGGCAGCAAATGTAGAGAGGAATAAATAGACTACGTTTAGGCCGAGACCCTTCAGCATGCCTAGACTGTGTACTCCTCTGCTTAGTTGCTACCTGAACTGCACAGTTCCGCCAGCATGGTGTGTGTGTGTGTGTGTGTGTGTGTGTGTGTGTGTGTGTGTGTGTGTGTGTGTGTGTGTGTGTGTGTGTGTGTGTGTGTGTGTGTGTGTGTGTGTGTGTGTGTTTCTAGCAACTGCGGAATCTCTTGTGTTTTATATCTGCCTCTGTAACAGGGTTATACGAGAGGCATTAGATAAATAGAATGCCTGTTGATATTGAGTATATTGTTTTTGGGAGCCGCTTTCCACGTTAAAACAGCTGCTGAGTTCTCTACACAGAAAAAAAACACTGAGGTGTGGACATGAAACCGGTGCTAGCAGGAAAGTTTAATGGCACCGCGATTACCCATAAAGCCCTGAGTTTAAAATTTCGCTGTTTCTGAAGCAACGATCAAAAGTGCAGGCATCAAGGTCGATGACGTCACCGAATAGCACGCACGCGCGCCGTACACAAAGGACCTCCGGAGGATCGGTAAAGGTAAGAATGATATTTCGGGCTGCTATCTTAAACACCGACTGAGGGACATTTGCTGTGAACTCTGGACATCATAGTCCGCAATCCTGGGACGGTCCTGCTCTCTCCCCTCTCTCTGAGCCCCGCGATCCGTACACGGGCGCCGGGGAGCTTCCGGCTGATGAGTGAATGGGAACCGATGGATCTCTCAGACAGAGCTGAGCTCCAGCTATCTAAAATACAAGGATTAGGAACTCGGAGAAAGGGAACAAAAATCTTTTACATCTCCAGTTGAGAAAATCACCTTTGTTCTATCTCCGATCACAAACAAGAGAAAATGTGCAGATGCTGGAAATCCAAGCAACACACACAAAATGCCGGAGGAACTCAGCATTAGGACTTTTTTCAATAGATGCTGCCTGGCCTGCTGAGCTCCTCCAGTATTTTGTGTCAGTTGCTTGAGCTACCTCCTCTAGTTCTGCACTTTTCTACCGGTGAGAACATGTTTTGTCCCGTTCTCTCTGGGTACGTAATGATATCAAACACCTTTGTCCTGGGCAACAAGCAGCTTTCACATCACAAATGTGCCAGACTCCAATGAGGCAGACTACTGCCCTTCCCTTCATATTCATTGGCATTGCATTCATTGAGTTCAACACCATCTGTCACTTGGGAGAGGGTTCAGGGGAAATATTTATATACAATACAGAAACTGGTGTTACAGTATTGTGGTGATGCAAAATTTGCTGGAGAATTTGCAAGTGGGGAGTGATATTTGGAAATCTGAGCTTTGAAAGTATCATTTAGCAAGCAAATCACATATGGACGGTTTGCAAAAGTTCTAGTGAGAAAATCCTTCATAACCCACAACAGGCCTGTTACATAGTTTGTGTGAGAGTGCAGATGAACTCGATCAAACCCAGAGGAGATCAAAGTTCTTATCGACAGTGATTTGCTAGCTGTTAAAAGAAATACCTCCCTATTTAAAATTCAGTGTGCATGTTGTCAGTGGGTAAAAATTGCACAGCACAAGGTGTTTCAGCACACCGGTCATTACAAATTAGACGGTACATTGGTGGGAAGGCGGGGAGACCTCCAGTGCCCCTGATACCCTCACATACAAGATGTGCATACAGCTGCAGCCTGTAACCCTGCATTTTAAGGAGCTGAAGCTGGAAATGGATGAATTCTGGATCATCTAGGAGTTGGAGGGGGTGATAGTTATAACATCAAGAGAGGTGAGTTACACACAAGGTGCAGGACACATTAAACTGGGTGAGAGTAAGGAAGGGGAATGAGGTTAAATAGCCATCACAGAGTACTCTTGGGGTCATCTCATACAACAACAGGTGGACCACTTTACAAACTGTTGGGGGGACGGGTTACCTGGCAGAGGAAAGTCAAATGTTCGGAAATTAAAACTAGCAGAGATCTAATATCCTAGTGGTAAGACTTGCTATTGCTAGTGTGTGGAGTGGAGGGTGTTTGGTGAAACTAAATTTGCAGGGGGGAATTGGAGTCAGAATGCCAGAACAGATGGTGAAGCGGGTGAAATGAATTGACTTATACCATTCATATACATGAGGAGTAGAAATCTTCATATTACTTCTTCATCTAAATGTGCAATGTGTAATTTACAATAAATAGTTTATACTTAGGACAGTCATTATAACAGAAACACAATTGTATCAGCATAAATTAATCAGTCTGTTGCCCTGGTGGAAGAAGCCGTCCAGGAGCCTGTTGGTCTAGCTTTTATGCTGCTGTACCATTTCCTGGAAGGTCGCAGCTGGAACAGTTTGTTGTTGGAGTGACATGGGTCCACAATGATCCTTTGGGACTTTTTACGCACCTGTCTCTGTAAATGTCCTGAACAATGGGAAGCTCACAACTACAGATATGCCGGTCTGTCCGCACCACTCTCTGCAGAGCCCTACGATTGAGGGAAGTACAGTTCCCATATCAGGCAGTGATGCAGCCAGTCAGAATGCTCTCAATTGTGCCCCTGTAGAAAGTTCTTAGGATTTGGGGCCCCATCCCAAACTTCTTCAACCGTCTGAGGTGAAAGAGGCACACGGCCACGTACCACACAGCCGGTATGTACAGACCACATGAGATCCTTGGTGATGTTTATGCTGAGGAACTTAAAGCTGTTCACTCTCTCAACCCCAGATCCATTGATGTCAAAAGGGGTTAGCCTGTCTCCATTCCTTCTGTAATCCACAACCAGTTCCCTTGTTTTTGTGATATTGAGGGAGAGGTTGCTTTCTTGACACCAGAAAGATGTTGTTCAGACCTCAAATAGAGTCAGCAGACAAAAGGTTAAGCATGGTATGATGAACGTGCTGAGCTGTGTATATCAGAATGCAAGAAGCGTCGTAGGAAAGCCAGATGAGCTCAGGACAGGGAATTGTGATATTGTAGACATTATTGGGACTTGGTTGCTCCCAACACTCTGAGAGATTTAGAAAAAAAAAACTTTGTAGAGATCGCAGACTATGCTTAGAAACAAAGATTGATATAGGAAGCGATTTTAACTTTTTATATATTGAGTGGAACTCCCATACTGTAAAAGGACTAAATGGGGTAGAGTTTGTCAAATGTGCTCTTAATCAGGACGTCGTATTCCCGACATAGAGGTGTGCGGTAAGCTGTTAGGAAATGATCTAGCATTAGTGACAGAAATTAGTGTATGGGAACACTTTGTATCTAGCGATCGTAATGACATAAGGTTCCAAGTAAATATGGAAAAAGAGAGGGCTGGACCATGGTTTGAGTTTCTAAATTGGAGAAAAGACAATTTTGATGGTATCAGAAAGATCTAATAAGTGTGGATTGGGACTGGCGGTTTTTCTAGCAAAGGAATACTTGTAAGTGTGAGTTCTTCAGAAGTGAGGGAGTAGAGTTTGTATGTGCCTGCCAGAATAAAAGTGGTAAGCCCACAAATGTAACCCTTACCCAACAGGCTGGTATATGTCTAGGGGAAAAAGGAGATCCAGCCACTCTCCAACCCACCTCCCATACACGCAGGTGCTGTGAGAATCGAGTTAATGCCTCGCGCCCGCCAACAGTATCAAACCCACAACAAATACCGTTATGAAATACACTTTAAAAAGTTCAGTCTGTTTAGTGCACTCGTTGGAGCTCAATCAACGAACCAATCGACCCATCCGGCCGTCGCACCTGGGACCACCCCGGTGGTCTTACGAGCAGTCCAGCACACGTCCACCTTCCTCAGCGTCTTCCTCGGCCTCTCCCTTCCACCAAAAAAAAAACCCGCCAAAAAAACCCCTCCCCCAAATTCCCAGCATCACAAGACACAGTAACATTCCCCATTGATTAACAAATGAATACAATTACCATATCAGCCATTCTGAAGTGAAACAACGGTGAGAGAAACACTTATCCGACAAAGAAACATTCCTACTTGTAACAAACCAAAGAGGCCATTCTGAGTAACATACACAGGACATTGTACATCTAAATAATTGACGATCCTATCTCTTAGTACTCCTTCCAATAAATTACTCATGACCGACATCAAACTTACCAGCCTATAATTTCCCAGATAACTTTTAGAGCATGCTTTAAACAATAGAACAACATGAGCTATCCTCCAAATCTCTGGCACCTCACCCGTAGATAATGACATTTAAATATATCCGTCAGGGTCCCTGCAATTTCAACATTAGTCTCCTTCAAGGTCCAAGGGAATACCCTGTCAGGTCCTGGAGATTTATCTACTCAAGGTAGCAAGCACCTCCTCCTCTTCTATCTGTATAGGTTCCATGACCTCAATACTTGTTTGCCTTATTTCCATTGACTCCAAACCAGTTTTCTTAGTAAATTCAGACACAAAAAAAAACATTTAACATCTCATCAATTTCTTTTGGTTCCATGCATAGTCGACCACTCTGATCTTCAAGAGGACCAATTTTATCCCTTAACTATCCTTTTGCTATTAATATACCTGTGGAAGCTCTTACTATCCTTCACCTTGACTGCCAACGCCACCTCATGTCTTCTTTCAGCCCTCCTGATTTCTTCCTTAAGTATTTTTTTTGCACTTTTTATACTACTCAAGTACCTTCTTTGCTCCGTTTCTCATATATGCCATACATCTCTCTCTTCTTTATCAGAGTTCCAATATCCATCAAGAACCAAGGTTCCTTATTCTTATTCACCTTGCCTTTAATCCTGAGACTTTGTTCCCAGGGTGTCCTCATGGGCCATCCGGAAATGATTTAAGCTGGTGACAACCCTGTTTTCCCCTGTGGGGTAACCCTCATGTGGAATCGGGCTAATGGTCGGACCTTCAACCAAGTGAGTCCAGTCTCCACTGTTAGTCTGGCCAGTTTACTCTTCAGAGTGCCATTGGCTCTCTCCACTCTGCCAGCGGCCCGTGGATGGTGTAGACAGTGGAATTGTTGCTTGATAGCTAGTTTGTTACATACTCCTTCATTTGCTTTCACCACAAAGTGTGGGCCATTGTCTGAGCTCAGCATCTCTGGCAGGTCGTACCTGGGAATTATTTCCCGTAATAATACCTTCACAACTGTCACAGCAGTATTAATGGTAGTTGCTATAGCTTCAATCCATCAACTGAACAGATCTATAATAACTAAGTAGTATCTGTAGCAATGTACTCTAGGCAATTCAATAAAATCAACTTGTAGACACGAAAAAGATCCACCTGTCAAGGGAGTCGTACCCGGTGTGCAGGGTACAGGTTACCAACCATTCCCTGCTTTCCCAGGTGTGTACAATTATGTATATAATCAACCAATATTGGTAAAAACTGTGTAGGAACATAAACTTGTCCCACTGGGTGATCCAAAAACCTAGGTCGGGGTCTTTCTGGCACCCCATCTGGGACCACAGTTTTCACTCCTCCTCAGAGGCAGCCCCTGAGAAGAACAAAACTCGAGGTAGCTGTAGAACGGTGAGTAAGTTGTTTACAAAGGTGGCGTTACTAATGGGGTGGCAGGAGGAAGTCAGGAATCCCCATGTTCCCAGAGAGCCCCGTAGTCATGTACAATCCCAAATGCAAAGCGGAGTCTGTGTAAACGTTCCCACTTTAGTCTGTTGCTGGGATACAGGCACGAGTCAGAGCAAACAGCTCAGCCTTCTGGGCGGAGACAGCTGCTTCAAAAGAGGCCTGTTCAATTATTTCACTGTCCGTCACTATTGCATCGTTTCCCTGCTGGATCCACAAAAGAGCTTCCATCCTTATAAAACGTTTCCTCAGGCTAGAGGGGGCATTGCAGAATGGATGGGAGAGTCTGTCCTTCTTTCACTGTGATCTGGACGGGCTAGAGGGGGTATTGCAGAATGGATGGGAGAATCTGTCCTTCTTTCAATGTGATCTGGACGGGCTAGAGGGGGTATTGCAGAATGGATGGGAGAGTCTGTCCTTCTTTTACTGTGATCTGGACGGGCTAGAGGGGGTATTGCAGAATGGATGGGAGAGTCTGTCCTTCTTTTACTGTGATCTGGACGGGCTAGAGGGGGTATTGCAGAATGGATGGGAGAGTATCTCCTTCTTTCACTGTGATCTGGACGGGCTAGAGGTGGTATAGCAGAATGGATGGGAGAGTCTGTCCTTCTTTCACTGTGATCCGGACGGGCTAGAGGGGGTATTGCAGAATGGATGGGAGAGTATGTGCTTCTTTCACTGTGATCTGGACGGGCTAGAGGGGGTATTGCAGAATGGATGGGAGAGTCTGTCTGTATTTCACTGTGATCCGGATGGGCTAGAGGGGGTATTGCAGAATGGATGGGAGAGTCTATCCTTTCACAGTGATCCGGATGGGCTAGAGGGGGTATTGCAGAATGGATGGGAGAGTCTGTCCTTTCACAGAGATCCGGACGGGCTAGAGGGGGTATTGCAGAATGGATGGGAGAGTCTGTCCTTCTTTCACTGTGATCCGGATGGGCTAGAGGGGGTATTGCAGAATGGATGGGAGAGTCTGTCCTTCATTCACTGTGATCCAGACAGGAGGGCTGACATCATGGACTGCAATTGCCCAGAGATGGGGTACAACATCTTGGGTTTGGTCAATATTAAAAGAATGTCTTACCAGATGTCCCGTCTTCACCTCAGACTCCTGCCAGTATCGGAGTTGGCCCACGGCCAAGTCTTGCCAGTCTCCCTCGGTGCTGGAGGCTTGTTTCATCAGGGTGTAGGCAAGGAACCCTGGGCTCTTCGGCTTGAACACAGGGCAAACCCACTGGTGGTATAGGGAACCACCAGTCCTGTCTGTCACCAAAAGAAATCTGGAACTTCGTCCGGAAATGCAGTACCATCTCTTCCTTTAACCTCTCCAATCACCGGGACTGGGAACTTCTGTCCCTTGAGGGGATTCCTCAGATGAGCACCACGTAGGGTCAAAGTGCCCACCACTGGGTGGTCACGGGAAGCTATCAGTTGTTCGCAGTTCCGGCATGATATCCTTGTCCATGTATAGAATCTCGACTTCCAAGGCAGAGCAAGTCTCTCCCTACGAGATTTCACCCCCCGTCTGGTGGTGACTGTAAATGAAACCTCACACTGGTTCCCCTGGAATTCCACCTGCAGTGGCTGGGTACGTGAATACGTACGTTCCGTGCCTTCGAACACTGACAGAGTGATTGTAGCGTCTGATAGCTGGAATCCCTTTTGATAGTATTTCCTGATCGAGGGTGTTTTTGGTTGCCCCATATCAATCATAAACGGAATTGAAATTCCAGCAACTGTCAATATTACATTGGGCTCTTCCTGAGGGATCTTTGCTTGTCAATTTCTAAACGGGTTGTTGTCCCCACCTATCCCATGGTAGGTTTTTGATCCCATTTCTGATCCCAAGATATAGCCCGTTTGCATCCTTCTTCCCGCTGAACATGCTCACTTTAAATATTAGTTCCTTTCGGGGTTGATCAGGAATCGAAAATCAGGTTCCAATAATATGTTAAAGCTCATCACATTCAATTTCGGTCATTGTCAGGCCAATCCATATTATCTGTTTAAATCATGTTGGCTTAGTTGGTAAGTTTTGGAGCAGTAGGACATTAAACTGGGGGGACAGATTCCCATTATTAAAAGGCTTGGTCTCCTGTGAAAGTGCCATAGCAGGCCACAAATCACTGCCAATAGTCTGATCCTGATTCCCCAGGGTTCGGATTGCATTCAAGTACTTTAGTGATGTTTACAGGTTGCTGGAGAGCCCTTTCCAAGGCTTGAATAATCTGGTCTGTCTGTTCATTCTCATTATGGTTTCCCGCCTGTAACTCCGGATAGGTTTGGTATCGCAATTCTGCCTTCCATTTCCACCCCTCATCAGCTGACAGAATCATGCAGCAGAGACTGAATAAATCTTGCGGATTCTCTTTAGACATTTGTGTAGTACTGTGGACACACTGAGCAAACTGTGCTGGTTTTTCTTTTCTATCTGGGGCCTGATTCATGATCATTATCATATCTTGAGGCTTCCAGGGTGCATACACAGGAATCACTGAGGGCTGTCCCTCCTCCTGCTCATGGATTGAGCAGCATTAGAGTGGGCAGTTGTCTTTGTGGAGCCACTAACTCTGGGGATTTATTGGATTCTTCCCTCCCTGTCTCGGAACAATCCCCGGTATTCCCTTTCGGGATCTCAGGGTGTAGAGATCCCCTTCCCTGTGCCGCTGTTTTACCTGAGCGGCCACCGTATCTGGGTACTGGGAGGATTGGGGTTCGGGGGCACTGGGTGAACTTGGCCGCTGGTAAGGTAGGAGAGGTACGGTGGGTGCCCACTCCTCAGCATGGCCACTGTCCTCAAACATGGGGGTTGCGATCCCTTGTTTTCCTGTAAGTTCGAACTTTAGACTGATATTCCTGCCCTTCTCTCCTATCTGGACCAACCTCGGTTTGCTTACGTTGTTTCTCCTGCTCTTGTTTTTGGTGCCCATCCACCCATTCATGCTCCACTTTTAGCATCTCCCAACCTTTGGCGTTCCTTCTGCAGTACATACCTGTTTCCCTTTCTCACATGCATTATTCCTCCAACTTGCTGATAATATGCTGTTCCACTTTACATCTTCATTCAGCCGATCTGCTCAGCACTCCCTATATTGGGATCGTGTTTGTGACTCCAAATGTTGAAGTTGAATAAAACTCGGCGGACCAGCTTCTTATTGTCGCCACAGTTCATTTTCCAGCAGGAGTTTGAGACCCTGTTGTCAAAGGGAAGGCATGTAAGCACTGCCACCATCTGATAAGTGGACTGACTTAATCAGGTTACAGCCATATATTTATACATAGTAAGCCCCATACATTCCTATTGCAAGATGTTATTTGAACTGGTACGCCCACCAAGTCTGTTGTCTCCAAACTTAATTAGATAAGAGAGTTTGCTAAATGAAGGTTTTAATTACAGATGGATACACTGTCTAGTCCTTAACAGTTATTCCCTTTGCAAGGCCCTGACTTAATTACAAACAGATGTTTATTCCTGTCCTTATCAGTGAGTCCTCCTCCCTTTACTCAAAAGAGGGTACAATGTATAATGTTATCAACTAATGAGGGTCCAGTGTATAATGTTATCAACTAATGAGGGTGCAATGTATAATGTTATCAACTAATGAGGGTCCAGTGTATAATGTTATCATCTCTCAGTGTGTCTCTCTGCAAGCCGTAGAGCCGTAGAACTGGTAATGAGCCTGTCTTCGCTAACCACTGAAGACAGTGTTTACTTCGGTTCAGATATTCCTATTCAGTCCCAATTATTCTTTTAGCCAGAGGTTACATAGGTTCAAAATGATTTTGTTTTGTATATATCCTTAATTCTTCAGGAGGGTTCGGGGGAAATGTTTTTGTCCAATATAGAAACTGGTGTTACCTGTGTGTATTGTGGTGATGCAAAAGTTGCTGGAGAATTTACAAGTGGGAAAAGTGGAGTGATATTTGGAACTCTAACTTTTTAAAGTGTAATTTAGCAAGCAAACCACATGGACAATGTGTAAAAGCTCTGGTAAGAAAATCCTTCATTACCCGTTACACTCCCGCTACATAGTTCGTGTGAGAGTGCAGATGAACTCGATCAAACCCAGAGCAGGTCATAGTTCTTATTGACAGTGATCTGCTAGCTGTTAAAATGAATACCTCACTATATAAAAATCACTGTGCACATGTTGTCACTTGGTAAAAATAAGCACAGTACATGATTTATGTGCACACTGGTCATTAGAAATTAGAGGGGGTATTGGAGGGAAGGTGCAGAGACTGCCAGTGTCCTTGATGCCCTCACCTACAAGATGTGCATCCAGCTGCAGCTTGTAGCCCTGAACTTGAAGGAGCTGGGACTTGAAATTGATGAATTCTGGATCAGCTGGGAGTCAGAGGGGGTGATGCATGTGACATGAAGAGAGGTGAGTTACGCCCAAGGTGCAGGACACAGGAAACTGGGTGAGAGTCAGGCAGGTGAATGAAGTTAAACAGCCATCGAAGAGTACTCTTGCGGACATCCCACACAACAGCAGCTGGACCAATTTAGAAACTGTTGGGGGGATTACCTGGCAGTGAAAAGTCAAATAAGTGATAGGGAATTCATTAGTTATGGGAATGGAACAAGAAGTGGACTAATATCCTAGTATTAAGATTTGCTAGAGCTGGTGTAGTGAGGGGTTGAAGTGGTTAAAATAAGTTGTATGGGGAATGGGAGCCAGAGTGACAGAACGGATAGTGGAGAGGGTGATTTGAGTCGAATTGAATTGACTTTATTACATACATACTTCATACTCGTGAGGAGTAAATATCTTTATGTTACTCTCCATCTAAATGTGCAATGTGTAATTTATAGTAACTTATAATATATTGTTTATACATAGAAGAGTCAATATAACATCAACATGCAATTGTATCGGCATGAATTAATCATTCTGATGGCCTGGTAGAAAATGACGTCCCAAAGCCTATTAGTCCTTTTGCTGTGGTACCGTTTCCTGGATGGTGGCAGTAGGAACAGTTTGTGGTTGTGGTGAATTGGGTCCCCAATATCCTTTGGGCCCTCTTTACACACCTGTCTCTGTAAATCTCCTGAATAGTGGGAAGTTCACATCTACAGATGCACTGGGCTGTCCGCACCACTCTCTGCAGGGTCCTGCGATTGAGGGAAGTACAGTTCCCATACCAGGCAGTGCTGCATCCACTCAGGATGCTCTCTATTGTCTCTCTGTAGAAAGTTCTTAGGATTTGGGGCCCACAACAAGCAACTTCAACCATCTGAGGTGGAAGAGGTGCTGCTGTGCTCTTTTCACAACACAGCCGGTATGTACAGAGCATTTGAGATCCTTGGTGATCTTCATGCTGAGGATCTTAAAGCTGTTCACCCTCTCAACCCCAGATCTATTGATGTCAATAGGGGTTAGCCTGTCTCCATTCCTCCTGTAGTACACAATCAGCTCCTTTGTTTTTGTGACAATAAGGAGAGTTTGTTTTCTTGACACTAGTCAGATGTTGTTCAGACCTCAGATATCAAACACTCAGCTCCTGAATTGCTCCCAGAAACTCCAGCCATTGCTGCCCTGTTGTCACTCCTACCTTTTCCCTTCCAAACAAGTTTGGCCAGCTTCTCTGTCACAGAAACATGGAGGAGTTCAGTACGGAAACAGGCTATTTGGCCCATCTAGTCAATGCTTAAACAACCACTTAAGGTATCTATTGCAACTACCTGACTGGGACCATCGCCTTCCATACACCTACCATCCAGGCTCCCATCCAAACTTCTTTCAAATGGTGAAACTGAGCTCACAAGTACCCCTTGTGCTGACATCTCATGCCACACTCTCACAACCAATTCAGTGAAGAGCTTTTCCATGTGCACCCATTAAATGTTCACCTTCCCCGCTTACCCATGACCTCTAGTTGTCATCCCACCCAACCTCAGTGGAAAAAGCTGCTTGCATTTACCCTATCTATACCCTCATAATTCTGTATACTTCCAACAAACCCTCATGCAATGTTTAATTACCTTGTCTATGTTTAGTGCATTTTTTAGGTGTATAAGATGACGAGGAGCATTGATCGTGTAGGTAGCCAGAGGTTTTATTCCCAGGACTGAAATGGCTAACACGAGGGGGCATAGTTTTAAGGTGCTTTGAAATAGATACTGAGGGGATGCCAGGGGTAAGTTTTTTTACACAGGTAGTGGGGGGTTCATGCAATACACTGCTGGCTATTTGTGTGAGAGTGTTTCAGTTATTGCGGGGCCAGGAACCCATGCAGCTCAGTGGGAACAGGGAACAATACCAGTGGAGAGAGTCAAACTTAGCCAGGTCACGGATTGGAGAAGGCAGAAATGCCCCATTCATATGGAGACAGGAAGAGCATCAGAGAGTTTGATGGTCATTCCAGATACCAGCACCCTGCCCAGTCAGGAGATGATTTCTCTCTCCAACTTGGGTTGAACTTCACTGTAACAGTGTGATGCCAGATCACACCTTGACAACTTATGTGAACTCATCTGAAATGTTGTCCTTCACCCATTGACAGATATTGTAAATCTTTTTACAGGTCAAAAATGACAAGGAATTTGTGTACGGGAATCTAGAGCTCAACACACCAGTTTTGCTGTCTCTGTCCAGATATTTAAGAAGTGGAGCAAGGGATTCACTCAATCATCCTTCCTGCTCAGACTGTGGGGAAGGATTCACTGAATCATCTGACCAACTGGCACACCCATCATTTTGCACAGGGTGGAACGATTCACCTGATCAGACAGTGGAAATGGAATCACTCGGCCTTCTCAACTGAAGGTACATCAGCTAGTTCATACTGGGCAAGGCCATTCACCTGTTCTGTGGGTGAGGAGGGATTCAGTCAGTCTTTCCACTTGTGGACACACCAGTCAGTTCACTCTGGGCAGAGGCTGGTCATCTGTTGAATTTTGGGGAAGCATTCACTCGGTCATCTGACCGAATGGCTCACCAGCGAGTTCACACCGGGGAGAGGCCGTTCACCTGCTCGGACTGTGGGAAAGGATTCACTTGCTCATCTAAACTGAAATTACATCAGCGTGTTCACAGTGGGGAGAGGCCGTTCACCTGCTCAGACTGTGGGAAGGGATTCACTATGTCATCTAATCTGAAGGTACATCAGAGAGTTCACACTGGAGAGAGGCCGTTCACCTGCTCAGACTGTGGGAAGGGATTCACTATGTCATCTAATCTGAAGGTGCATTGGAGAGTTCATACTGGAGAGAGGCCGTTCACCTGCTCAGACTGTGGGAGGGGATTTACTTGCTCATCCAAACTGAAAGTACACCAGCGAGTTCACACTGGGGAGCGGCTGTTCACCTGCCCGGACTGTGGGAAGGGATTCACTTGCTCATCC
Organism: Hypanus sabinus; assembly: GCF_030144855.1. NCBI lineage: Eukaryota > Metazoa > Chordata > Chondrichthyes > Myliobatiformes > Dasyatidae > Hypanus > Hypanus sabinus. The sequence continues at coordinate 192,414 of NW_026781338.1, forward strand.
GAACTGAAAGTACACCAGCGAGTTCACACCGGAGAGAGGCCATTCATCTGCTCAGACTGTGGGAAGGGATTCACTCAGTCATCCCATCTGAAGGTTCACCAGCGAATTCACACTGGGGAAAGGCCGTTCATCTGCTCAGACTGTGGGAAGGGATTCACTTGCTCATCCGACCTGAAGGTCCACCAGCGAGTTCACACTGGGGAGAGGCCATTCATCTGCTCAGTCTGTGGGAAAGGATTCAGCTGGTCTTCTCAACTGAAATCACATCAGAGAGTTCATACTGGAGAGAGGCCATTCACCTGCTCAGACTGTGGGAAGGGATTCACTGCGTCATTCCACCTGAAGATACATCAGAGAGTTCACACTGGAGAGAGGCCATTCATCTGCTCAGACTGTGGGAAGGGATTCACTCAGTCATCCCATCTGAAGGTTCACCAGCGAGTTCACACTGGGGAGCGGCCGTTCACCTGCTTAGACTGTGGGAAGGGATTCACTTGCTCATCCGAACTGAAGTTACATCAGCGATTTCACACTGGGGAGCGGCCGTTTGCCTGCTCAGACTGTGGGAAGGGATTCTCTGTTTCATCCCAGCTACTGAGTCACCAGTCAGTTCACACCGGGGAGAGGCCATTCAGCTGCTCGGAGTGTGGGAAGGGATTCACTATGTCATCTAATCTGAAGGTACATCAGAGAGTTCATACTGGAGAGAGGCCGTTCACCTGCTCAGACTGTGGGAGGGGATTTACTTGCTCATCCAAACTGAAAGTACACCAGCGAGTTCACACTGGGGAGCAGCTGTTCACCTGCCCGGACTGTGGGAAGGGATTCACTTGCTCATCCGAACTGAAAGTACACCAGCGAGTTCACACCGGAGAGAGGCCATTCATCTGCTCAGACTGTGGGAAGGGATTCACTCAGTCATCCCATCTGAAGGTTCACCAGCGAATTCACACTGGGGAAAGGCCGTTCATCTGCTCGGACTGTGGGAAGGGATTCACTTGCTCATCCGACCTGAAGGTCCATCAGCGAGTTCACACTGGGGAGAGGCCGTTCACCTGCTCAGTCTGTGGGAAAGGATTCAGCTGGTCTTCTCAACTGAAATCACATCAGAGATTTCACACTGGAGAGAGGCCATTCACCTGCTCAGACTGTGGGAAGGGATTCACTGCGTCATTCCACCTGAAGGTACATCAGAGAGTTCACACTGGAGAGAGGCCGTTCACTTGCTCAGTCTGTGGGAAGGGATTCACTCAGTCATCCCACCTAATGGCTCACCAGCGAGTTCACACTGCGGAACGGCCGTTCACCTGCTTAGACTGTGGGAAGGGATTCACTTGCTCATCCGAACTGAAGTTACATCAGCGAGTTCACACTGGGGAGCGGCCGTTTGCCTGCTCAGACTGTGGGAAAGGATTCTCTCTTTCATCCCAGCTACTGAGTCACCAGTCAGTTCACACCGGGGAGAGGCCATTCATCTGCTCAGTCTGTGGGAAGGGATTCAATTGGTCATCTCACCTGCAGAGACACCAGTCAGCCCACACGGGGAAATGGCCATTCACCTGCTCAGTCTGTGGGAAGGGATTCACTCAGTCAGCTCAATTGAAGGTACATCAGCGAGTTCACACCGGGGAGAGGCCGTTCACCTGCTCAGTCTGTGGGAAGGGATTCAATTGGTCATCTCACCTGCAGAGACACCAGTCAGCCCACACGGGGAAATGGCCATTCACCTGCTCAGTCTGTGGGAAGGGATTCACTTGGTCATATAAGCTGAATAGACATCAGCGAGTTCACACTGGGGAGAGGCCGTTCACTTGCTCTGTCTGTGGGAAGGGATTCGCTGAGTCATCTGAACTGAAGATACATCAGCGAGTTCACACTGGGTAGAGGCCGTTCACTTGCTCTGTCTGTGGGAAGGGGTTCGCTGAGTCATCTGAACTGAAGATACATCAGCGAGTTCACACTGGGTAGAGGCCGTTCACTTGCTCTGTCTGTGGGAAGGGATTCGCTGAGTCATCTGAACTGAAGATACATCAGCGAGTTCACACTGGGTAGAGGCCGATCTCCTGCTTAGAGTTTGGCATAAGATTCTCTCAGCCAAATCAACCGAATGTGCATCATTGAGTTCACACTGGGGAGAGGCTTTTCACCTGCTGTGAATGTGGGAAGCGATTCACTCAGTCATCTAACCATATGCAACTCTCACTTCGGCTAGCAGCTTAACTTTTAGAGTGATAGCTCCCCAACCCAGCCAACTTAAGAAATCTCATTTGGTTGGATGCTTCATGATGTGTCCCGTTCCAAATCAGTACACTGAAATAACAAACTGTACACAATATGTGATTAAACAATTGAGATTTATAATTCCTACTTAGACTATAGGTTTAGTAAAGAAAACAAAAAGAAAGAAAAAGGGCCCACTCTCTCCATTCACATCTTCTCATTTCTCCCCAGCAAAAGGTGGTGAAATTCTCTCTTCCAGACTCACAGGAAAGAACAACATTTCTGCCATTGGAGAGCCCCGCACTCCCAAACCCTGTTATCTCTAGTCATAACCTAAACATTGTTGCTGCAGAGAAACAATTACCTTAGCAGTGAAACATTACATAGAGGCCATTACAGTAGCCGTGAAACCTTGCAGCATGTTATACTTGTGACTCACCGCCGGGTTCACACTGGGCAGGAAGTTTCAATAAGCTGTATGCTGGATATTTCTCCATCACCATTGCTGAATGCGATTTCAAGACTGACTGTTGGTGCTGAACTCTGCAATTATTGCTGCTGCTCACCACACCCAGTTCTGCACCCTGGTCACTGGGCATGGGAGGAGTTTCTTCTGCTGCACATTCTCCTTTAATGGGACTGGAGTTTAATATTCTGCATCTGAGACAAATAAATCAGTTCTATTTTAAACTTTGTCTTTGGAACTCTGTGAGTTTACAACACAACTAGTGGACTCAGGCCGGCTGGACCCTGCCAATGATTCTATTCCTTGACAGTCCTTTTAAATCCTCCCCTATTGTTCATCTCCTGCTTCCCTGTGGTGATGGGTTCCAAACCAGTGGTGAAGAGGTTTCCCTTAATTTTTCTACTGACTGAAGAAGTCACACATATTGCAGTTCTGTCTGAGATGTTCTTCACCCCTCAGATCTCTGGGCTGATGAAGAATGACATTGGGAGTTAACCTCCTTATTCAGGGCACATTTCCATATTTTGGGCCATTTTCCCTGCTTCTAAAGGGTTGTTAGAAAACACCACTCTACTCTAAAGACTGAAAGCCAAATGGGAAACCATCCATTGGATGTTCAACGAAGCAGGGTCAGAAACCAGAGGCGGGTCCGCACATTGCAGAGTTTGGGGCTCTGGACAATGGTCGGGATAAGAATGTATGATGAGGAGAAGGGAATCAGCAGCGGGACGTGGCAACAAATGACAGAGTAGCAAGATTTGGAAGCTCAGTTGACGGAAAATAATTCAGTTGTCAGACTGACAACACAGACAATGCCTGTTGTGAGATTCCCCATTGGTGGAGGCACGTGTGTGTTGAGAATGGTGATATCTATTGAAAGAGATGTTCCTGCTTGTTTATCCTGTAATATTATATCTGGATAGTTATTTTTGATTAACCTGTCTGTTATAATGTATTGATTATAATATAAATTGTGAGATTCTGTCCCTAACTGGATATGGCTTCAATTTATGGTGCCTTAATGAGGTGATAGAGGTCATTCATGAGTTTGTATTTTTAAGCAAGATTTTGGTGAATTATATTTGCCACTTGATTGTACTTGCATAAGTAATCAGATTGAGTTAAACTGCTGCAGGATCCGAGGAATATGTTGGATTGTGTCTGGTTTCTCTTGGCATTTTCTGCATTTATTGCCTTGTTTGTATTGTATGTATTTGTGAGTTTTTTGTTAACCACCTTGTCCTGTATTTCTGCAAGGAATCCCTCTGTTTCTGGGAAGAGGTGTCCAACTCTCAGTCAGGTGCTTGATGCATCCTTTTCAACATCTTGTCTGCTCAGATCGTTGGGATGTCTCCCATGGAGGGTCATACTCATTCCATTTGTTAATGTTTTCTTCCATATTGTTGATTCATTTTTCTGAGTTGGCCTCTCATTTAAGTTTTCTGGTCTTCTTAGCACAATTGCAATACACACTTGGAGTGCTGAATCCTGTTTACTTTTGAAGAAAATATACACCTAAAAGTTTTATCTGACTGTTGTGTGATTTTTTTTTTCATTTGTGTTATTCCTCTTCCTCCTGTCTAAGGTACTGTTTGAGTGTAAGTAGTCTTTTCTGAAGTTTTCTAAAGTTCTTATTTATCTTTGTAAATTTTACTGATTGAAGTGGGACTAAGGTATTTTTACTTAGAAAAAGTCAATGTCTGTATTGATGAAAGTGTTTATTGCCTTTGTTGTATTTGTTAATTATTGAGCTCTGTTTGGCAGGTTTTCTTAAGCCTCAAACTAAATTTTGTCAAAGGTTCTCCCTATTTCACACTATTTTCTATTGTCTTTGCTTGTTGATATTCCAGATATGTGGGTATCAAGAGTCCTGGTGAAGGGTCTTGGCCCGAAATGTTGATTCCCATCCATAGATGCTGCCTGACATGCTGAGCTCCTCCAGCACTTTGTATGTAGTTTTCTAGATTTCTAGCATCTGCAGGCCCTCTTGTTTCCCACGTACTTATGTTTCTTGAAATAACAAGCCGGTTGTAGTGTAGTGTAGCTCTGTTGGTAAAATATTAAATAAAAACATGAGAAATAGGTGGCACAGGGTTGGAAGATGTAGAATATCAGTGAGTAGAATTAAGGAAGAGCAAATGTAAAACAAAATCCCTGATAGGAATTGTTTCGAGAGCCTCAAACAGTAGTAAGTATGTGGTCCACAAATTACAAGGGGAGATAGAAAATGCTTGCCAAAAGTGTAATGTTAGGATAGTCATGGGGGATTGTCATCAGGTGATTAGGAAAATTAGGATGGTGTTGGTCTCAAGAGGAGGAATTTCCTAGAATGGCTACAAGATGCTTTTTTAGAGCAGCTCATGGTTGAGCTCACTTGGCGGTCAGCTATTCTGGATTGGGTGTTGTAATGAGCCAGAATTAATTAGGTCACTAAAATCCAAAGAACACTTAGGGGCAAGTGAATTTAATATGATCAAATTCACCATGAGATTAGTGAAGGAGAAGCTAAAGTCGATGAGGAATAAAGAGAATTAGAGAGGCATGAGAGAAAAATTGGTCAAAATTGATCTAAAAAAACCTGGGCAGGGATGAAAACAGAGCAGCAATGGCTGGAATTTTTGGAAGCAACTTGGATGGCACAGGATATATACAGTGGCATGCACAAGTTTAGGCACCCCTGGTCAAAACTTCTGTTATTGTGAATAGCTAAGTGATTAAAAGGTGACCTGATTACAAAAAGCATAGTTAAAGATGACACATTTCTTTAATATTTTAAGCAAGATTACATTTTTATTTCCATCTTTTACAATTTCAAAATAACAAAAAAGGAGAAGGGCCAGAAACAAAACTTTGCGGACCCTGCTTGGTCAGTACCGAGTAACACCCCCTTTGGCAAGTATCACAGCTTGTGAACACTTTCTGTAGCCAGCCAAGAGTCTTTCAGTTCTTGTTTGAGTAAATTTCTGGATTCAGTCATAAGCAGCAAAGTACTGATTGTGGAAATTACAAATGAGAATATTATTAGAGTCACAGAGAGCAGCAGCAGCACTGAAACAGGTCTTTTGGCCCTTCTAGTCCATGCTGACCTGTTCTTGTTGTTACTGCCTAGTTCCAACTAACTGCACCAGAGCCTCCATACACCTCCCATCCACATCCTCACCTAAATTCCTCTTTAGTGTCTAAATCAAACCCACATCCTCCACTTCCACTGGCAGCTCATTCCACACTCTCACCAACCTCTGAGTGAAGAATTCCCCTTCAGATTCCTCGGAAATAATTCACTTTCGCCCTGAATGAATGTCCAATGTCGGTGAGAGGGAGGATGGGGCAGAGAGGGAAGACGGTAAGGGGAGGGGGTGGTCGAGTGCGGAGAGGGAAACAGAGCGGAGTGTTTATACTTAATATCTTTCAGAAAAACTAATTGTTTGAACTTGCTGCGAAGCTCTCCAAATCCTGTATATTCTTAACCAAATTATTGATCTAGGTGACAAGTAGCAGTGGTTGATATTCAAAGTAAATGTTATTATCAGAGTACATATATGTCACCACATGCAACCCTGAGATTGTTTTCCTACAGGAACACTTAGCAAATCTATAGAATAGTAACAGGATCAATGAAAGATCAAGTGGAGCATAGAATTCAACAAACTGTGCAAATGCAAATTAATTAAAAGTCAATGAATAATGAGAGCAATGGGGAGTAACACTGGGGAACCTCACTAGGCCCGGGCCTCGAGTCCAATAAAGAGCCTCCCACCATCACTCTCTGCTTCCTACCATCAAGACAACTGTGCATCCAGTGAGCCAGCTCTCCCTGGATCCCGTGTGATCTGACTTTCCACAGCAACTTACCCTGTGACCCTTATCAAAGGCCTCACTGATGCCCATATTGGCCACTATCCTGGGACAGAGGTGTCACCGATCAGAGGGCATGGATTTAATCAGAGGAGGAAGAGGTTCAGAGGGATCTGAGGAGGAGATTTCTCACTCAGAGGGTAGCTGAAATCTGGAACTCACTGCCCGAGGTGGTGGTGGAGGCAGGTCCCTTCACAACATTTATGAAGGGGATGAGCATTGAAACTGCCGAGATACAGTCGGCTGTGAACCAAGTGCTGATAAATGGGACCAGTGTAGACAGTGAGTGAATGGTCAGAACAGGTATGGCCGGCCAAAGGCCTGTTTCCGTGCTGTGTGATCCACCACTCCGGACATGCTAAATTAACAATGGTGGCACTGCGAGGCATTGATTTCAAAACTCCACACCCCTCTCCAACCTCAAATAAACCAGACTGAACCCCTTTGTCACCTCTGTGAATATCTGTTTCTGTCAAGGTAACATAGCGATTGATTATTTTTGCTAAACAACTGGCAATTGATGAAGTTCTTGTGTCTTCTTCCATTAATATTGCTGCCTTACAGCAAAACTAACCCTCTCACTGTGTCAGAATCAGTGATTAAATCAGAATCCAAACACTGTGCCTTCATCCCTGCACGTTATAACTGGAACCATCTCACTGAGGGTCTGATGGAGACAAGGGATCATATCTCCCCTGCTTCTGACATTTCAAATACCCTCAGAATGAATTTCTGATTCAGTCTGAAGGTTATGGTACATTCAGCTCATCTTCAGACCTGACAAACCATGTTTTGCAACAGCTGGTTCCACCTGTTCGTGTGTCCTCTTTCCTCCATCTCCAGGGAAGCTACATCTCCGCACAAACTCCTCACTTGAGATGACTGTCTGTACCCGTGACACAGGATATCACATGACTGTCACTCTCCTGATACCGTGTCTGACCTGCTCACCTCCGGGTATCCTCCATCAACAAGCCTCTTCCTCAGTCACCATCTGTGAGATTATAAAAAACAATTAAAACGATCTATCAGACAGCTCCTGTACCCCTCCACCTCTGACCATGCTGCGCTGGTTAAAACTCTCTCTCCCTTTGCAAACACCGGTTGTCCCACCTGATCCGAACCATCTGTACAAACCCGTGTCCTCCTCTGATGCAAAGGTCATTGACCTCTCTCCCCCACCACCCCCACCTTCCCAATCTACAGTCGCAGCCCATGACGATGACAGCTCTGCCAGACTCTGGGGCTTTGTAACAAACACAATGTTACCAGCAAGATTACACAGTAATTAATATCAACAGAGAATTGCTGCTTCCTGAAAGGACACGCCAACTGGCTCATCCAATTGCCCAGATTCTCCCCAGTTAACAACTTATTTTGTCCCGGGACCTCTCTTCCCCGGGTTAGGGAACGTCCGATCACCACTCTGCTTCCACATCCCTCATCCGACCACTCACCCCTCACTTATACATCCACCTGTCAGCTCTATCCATACACACAGACAGATTCCTTTCGTTCCAAACATCCTTCCGGCTCGGGGAACCACAACTTACCGATCCCACAGGGTTCGGGCGCAAAGCTAAAACCGGGGCTCGGGACCGGAGAGCCCGGAGCTTCCAGCCGTCCGGCCGAGCTCGATCCCAAGCCTTTCCCTCTGCAGCCGGTCCCGATTTACACAACCCCGGGATCAGCCCCTTACTCTCCGCTGCCCGAATAGGAGAAACGCCGCGACTGCGTTTCGCAGGAGGTTCTCCGTAGCAACACTGGTGGACGGAGGTCTGCACAGCGCCACCAGTCGTCGGAGGCCAGAGGGACGACGGAGAGGAAGATCACAAACACGACAAAGTCTGCAGATGCTGGAAATTTAGAGCAACACAGAAAATGCTGGCGGAACTCAGCAGGCCGGGCAGCATCAATCGAAAATATTCAACAGTCGACGTTTCCAGTTGAACCCTCCTTCAGGACTGAGATGGGATGGGAGAAATATCTGAATAAAATCGGTGCGGGCGAGGAAATGTCTCGCTGGAAGATGACAGGTGAAGCCAGGTAGGTGGAAAAGCTCAAGATCAGAAGAAAATAGAGTCTAATAGGAGAGGAGAGTGGCGAATCGGAGAAAGGGATGGAGCAGTGGACCCAGAGAAAAGTGATAAGCAGGTGAGAGGACGTGAAAAGTCAGAGAGGGAGTGGGAGGGAGGGGTGTGAGGGAAATTTGTTCACCGGAAGGAGAAATCTATATTCATGCCATCAGACGGAACATAAGGTTCTGATCTTGGACACTGAGGGTGGACTCATCTTGGCACAAGATGGGTTGACACGTCGGAACGGGAAAGGGAATCGGAATTGAAATGTTTGGACACCGGAAGTCCCCCTCGGAGCGGATAGTTCAAAGGTTAATTTATTATCAAAGCAGGTATCCATAAAGAACGCTGAGTTTTTTTTCTTCTCCAGAGAACCAAACAAAGAAAACATGAAAGTCGATCAGAGAGAAAAAAAATGAAACTCCAACCCCAACCTCCCGCATAAAAAAAGAACGGCATCCCGATTGTCAACCCCCTAAACCCACCCCTCCGCACAAAAGAAAGAAAATAGCCACACCCGGTAAAAGAACACCCCTGCCCCGCACAACTGCGGAGGAGCCGGTGTCGCCAGTGTAGAGGCGGCCACATCTGGAGCAGCGGACACAACAGGCGACCCCGGAGGATTCACAGGTGAAGTGTCGCCTCACCTGGAAGGATGTTTGGACAACGGAGAGAGTTCGACCGTCCGGCCCTTTCACTGTGACACCCCGAACTCCACATCAAATCCGTCCAAACGAATCTGGGCGAACTTTAATGACCAATAAATATAATTCCTCTCAGCGATCAGCAGTCTGAGTGATCCCCTGACTCTGAGAGGAGGGGGTATCTATGGTCCACACTGTCAGGGTGTTGAGTTTACCGGGAGACAAAGATTGCAGGGACGAGAGGTGTTCTGTTGACTGATACTCTGTGTGTGGACCCCGCTGGCAATTCTGGTGTTGCGACCGGAATCGAGACAAACACCACGCTGCCCACTCCACCAACAACACGGCACAGCCGGACACATAACAGGGGACTTTACATCCCACAACACTGGATTCAGTGATGAAACCCGTGATCAATGTTGTTGTCCCACCGAAATCATGAGAAACGACCATTTACGTGTTTTTTTTTGTGTTACTAAGGTTTATTTTATCCCGTTTGATGTCAGATATAACCTGAATGGAGGAGGGTACAGTCCAGTGTGGACACTAAAATACGTAATAATTCTCTTTGTAGTCTCAATTATCCTCCGTACAAAATACAATGTTAACTTACCATGGATGTAAAAATAGCCAATGGCTACGGGAAAGAGTGCCTCAATAATATACTTACTTAAACCAATGACAGCTTCCACAGTGACTAGTGATAGTTGCACAAAGTAAGCTGCTGAGCTGCTGCTAATTAGTGGAATTTATTCACAATTAGTAAAAGTGAAGGCAGCGTCTTTATCACCACCACGGAAACTGATACAGGAAAAGGCACTGTGATGATCTTTGCAGCGTGGAGCACATTGAACTTCCAGGTGACTCAGGAGAAATCAGCTTCGCTGAAAAATATGGTGGCACTGTATCAGACTACTCCTGATCTCCAAAAGGGATAATTTCTTCTGTCAGAAATAAAATCAACTGTCTCTTCCTCCCAATCATCCAGCTGATCAGTGTCAACAGCTCCACGGGGCTCTAAGCATTGGAGGAGTTGGAGGAAGGTTTCAGTGATCCTGAAGGCTTCGTGGATGATGCTATCTCCGACGAGGAATTGCGGGGTGATATTTTAAACAATCAACCTCCAGAAGATAATGGAATCGATTCTGTTATTGTTGTGGATAATGGACCACAGGTTGAACCAGATTGACTAGAGAAACGTCGAAATGTTATCCAGAAGATCTTTTCCAAGTTTGGGGATTTACAGATGGATTTTACTCAGGGACAGATGGAAGACGATAGGGAATACAGTTCACCAGCTTTTGCTGTGGGTGCGGTAAAAAGATGCAGATGGCTGCAAGTTAGACAGCAGCAATACCTTTCGTGTCAATTTCTACACAGACTTTGATAAGCACATGGATATTGATGATTGGGGAATTCCAGAGAAACAGCCTTTCAAAGATTTTGGGAATCTTCGATACTGGATAGAGGATCCCGACTGCAGAGACCAAAGCAGTATTATCTATGAATCCGGAGACAGAACAGCTATCTTGTGGAATGATATTAAAGAACCAGTCAGCGTGCACGCTGGGCAGAAAAGCAACATTTCATTTATGTGTTTTTAAATAGGAGTGCTCCCCCACAAGTGACGTCACACAGGCTCCCTCACGCGCTTGACGTCACACATGGGCTCCCCACACCGGGATCTGCACTCACGTGCGCGGTGTCTTACGTCACCGGTGAGCTCCAGCATTATCGGTTTAACGGCTGAACTACTATTCGCGTGACCAGCCCTTCCCCCACCGCCGACTGCCCACGCTGCAGTAGCTGCGCTATTGTCATTGGTGCGCGGGAATGTTAATCACTGGTTGCACCCAATAGAGGAGACGGACCAGCGGAGAGGGCGTTATCCCGGCTGAGTTCGTCTCCAGCTGTGGAGCCGAACTCTCGGAGGAGCGGAACAAATCCCAAAGTAAATTTCCTGTTTTTTCATTTATTTCCATTTCCCTCCGAGGGAAGTTGGGGGCGTTTGTGAAGCATCTCCGACGGCCGGAGTCTGATGTATCGCTGAGAGGAAGGAGACCGCTCGGCCCATCGGTTTGATGCCGTTTCTCCATGGAGGGAGAGGGGAGATTATATTGAAAGGATGAAGATGGTGAGTAGAGGGGCAGACAGGATGTTTGTCCCGGTGGGGACAGGAGGGGCTCATCAGTGGAAATGTCTGGGCCCACGGTGGTGTCGAGCAGAGGGATTCACCACATAGGCGGGGGGGGGGGGGGCAAACACCGGCAGACTGTTGCCCTGCAAGCGGAGCTAATGGTCCGGGCAAAGTGACAATTATTAGTGCTTTGTTGAGATTGTACCTAGAATATGGTGTAAAATGCCGCTCCCCATATTAACACGGGTTATACAGACCAAAGAACAAACTGCCGGAGGAACTCAGTGGGACGGGCAGCATCTGTGGAGGGAAACGGACCGGCAACATTTCGGGCCGAGGCACTCCCTCTGGACTGAGAGTGGACGGGAAATAGTCAGAGAAAAGAGCTGAGGGGTGGAGATGGGGCAAGAGCTGGGGAGAGAGAGGTGGATCCAGGTGAGGGGGGAGGTGGGAAGGTGAAAATAATGACGGGGTGGGAGGTGAGTGGTTGGGGCAACACGGGGCTGCAGAAGATGGAAATTAATTCAATAGAGGATGAACAAAAAGGTTAGAGAGTATTTGTTATAGAGAGTGCGATGAAGATTCACCAGACTGATCCCTGGAGTGGTGGGGTCATCATTTGAAGAAAGATCAAATGCGATAACCCTTTCATTTAGAGAATCGAGGACTGAGAGGTGAACACACTGAAATGCACAACATCATTACCGGTAGAAACAGGGATCCCAGTCTCTGAAAAAGGGGGTGGACAATCCGGGACTGAGATGGGGGGAAATGACTCCACTCCGAAGGTGTTGAATGTCTGTAAATTCACACCACAGAGGGCGGTGAAGACTCAGTGATCATCCTCACATAAAACAGAGGCCGGCAGATGTGTGGAGACCGAAGTGATCGAGGAAATGATGATCGGGCAGAAACATGTGGATGAGATGGGAGAGCATCCGTCATCTTGCTGATGGTTAGAGGGGCTGAATAGCCACCTCCTGCTGTTTCAGTGTTCCTGTCCGGTGATCCCGGAGGAATGTGAAGAGGAATGAGTGTTTATAATCATAGACTGATTTAAATGAAACCTGCACATTTCCTGTGTGGGTCTGAATTGTGTATCGGGATGGGATGGGAATCGAAACTCTAACTCTGTGACCTGGGGGTGGAGGGAAAAACTAAATACGTATCTGTTGTAAATAGGGAAATAATTAAATAATATGGGAAATGCGGCGGTGGGTACGGCAGTGTGTGAAGGGCGAGGAGCAGTCACCGGATCACGTGGGACCCTCCAGCGTCATGTGATCCCGTTTACCTCAGATCGGCAGCAACATCTGCGGGTTTGATTCCGAGGCCCCGCCCACCGCCTGTTGACGCAATAATCACATTGCGCATGCTCACAGTCCCGGGGTCGGCAGTGTTTTTTCGTTCTGTGTGGAAGCGGGTCGACAGAGGGATCGGGATCGGGATCGGGAGGGGGTCCTCGCCCCCTTGGATGGGGAGCCGGAGACAGATTATTCTCTGCGGGTCAACACCAAAAATTTTCCTTCGGTGAGTATTGACGCCTGTCCCGAGCGGGGAGGTCTGACGTTGGGTAGTGGATTAACTTTCACGAACTCAAACAAAGAAAATCTGCAGTTGCTGGAAATGCGAGCAACGCGCACAAAATGCTGGAGGAACTCAGCAGGCCGGGCAGCATGTAGGAGAAGAGTACAGTCGATATTAGCGGCCGAAAACCTTCGGCAGGACTGGAGAATAAAAGGTGGGGGTGGGGATGGAGAGAGAAACACAAGATGATCTGTGAAACCTGAAGGGGGAGGGGATGAACTTTCCCGACCTGGCGGCCTCGCCTCGCTTCCTTCACAGAATCTGCCGGGGTCGGTCCGGGTTGTGAGACCTTCACACCGAACCGTCTGAGATGAGCCGCCGCTCAGCCCGTTGTTCTGGTCCTATTAGCAGGATGAAGTAAAACATGTTTCTATCTTGTTACTGACAGAGAATTGTATAATCTGTGTTCCGTGTGTAATCTGAATGTACTTTCCTGTGATGCTGCCACAAGTCAGTGTTTCTCTGTACCTGTACCTTCCCGTACTTGTGCACTTGGCAATAAATTCAACAGGACCTGAGAAATCTCAGTGAGATTTGATTAGTGATGATCATCTTGGCAGCTCAGTAGGTCGAATGTATGCGACAGTACACTGTTAAATGCAAAACCCTGAACAGTGTTGATGATCAGAGGGATCTTGCACTCCAAGTTCATCGCTCCCTGAGAGAGACTGCACAGATTGATCGGGTGGTTAAGAAGGCAAATAGCATGGTTGTCTTTATTAGTTGAAGCACTGAGTTCAAAAGTCGGGAAGTTGTGTTGCAGCTTTGTAAAACTACTTAGACGACATCTGGAGTGTTTCATACAGTTCTGGTCTCGGAAGGATGTCGGGGCTTTGGACAGGGTACAGAAGAGGTTTACCAGGACACTGCCTGGATTAGAGGGCATGAGCTATAACGAGAGGCTGGACAAACTTGTGTTGTTTTCTCCAGAGCGGCGCAGGCTGGGGTGAGACTGGATGGACGTTTGTATGAATATCAGAGACGTCGATATAGCAGTTAGAGAATATCTTTTTTCCCCAGGGTTGAAATGACTAAGATAAGTGGGGGGGGGGCGTAGGTTAAAGGAGATGTGAGGGGCGAGTTTGTGGTTCCCCACGGAGTCTGCTGGGTCGGTCGCTGGAATTTTCCCCCTGGGGAGACGCTCCGCTCTGATGACACAATAATCACCCTGCGCGCTCACAGCCCCCGGGTTTTCATCCCGTTCGTTGTTGAAGCGGATCGGGAGAGGGAAGGACTGGGGGGGGAGGGGGTCCTTGCCCCCTCGGGCGGGGAGCCGGGAGAAATCAGTTTCCCATCGGTGGGTATTGAGGCCCGTGTCGGGCGTCTGATGTTGGGCAGTGAGTCCCGGTAACTTCCCCGAACTGTCGGCCTCACTGAGTTATTTCTGAAATCGGTGTTTGTTACAGGTGATTAACAAATGTAATTGAGTGCAGCACAAGGTCCGGTAAAGACAGTCACTACAGTTTTAGTTTCAATTTACCAAATGACCGTTGTGTTAATCTTTGTCAGAAGGAGGCTCAGCATTTAAAGTTGAGTGTGTAATTTCCTGTTTTGGTCATGTTTGGAGAGCCTCTTCCTCTGTTGCCGGGAACAGCCCACTTGACCTGCACGGAATGGTGGACGTTTGTTCGCTCTCTGGTCACGCTCCCTCAATGAGCACAGCGGCCTCGGGAGCAGATGTAACAGACTGATAGTGGGGTGGGGGATGTTGTGAGCATTGACTGTATCGATTGTATTAACCCTGTGTTGGAACGAAGACAAAACTGATGAATGTGGGCATTACATTTGTGTAACTTTGTTCAGGCCGTCACGAACATCTTGTAATCAGTCAATAGTTGTGCATCATTTAAAGTATAAAGAGAATATGCTGGAACCGTTCAGCAGATCGGGCAGCATCTTGTACAGTCCCGGTTTTGATACTGGGTCTTCTAGTATTTCTCTTTCCACACTTCCAATCTAATGTAGAGTTTCCAGCACTTTCAATTTCATATTAAAAGTATTTTATTCCTGTTGGCCTGATGTCCAGTTGTGCTGGGCAAGATCCCATTTAACAGTAAGATTCGTCAACTCCAGATATGCCACCAGATCTGAGTCCACTATGTGGACATTTGTATCTCACAGGAGGCTGTACAAACCCGTGTCCTTTTCTGGTGCAGAGGTCACTGGCGCCGCCTCCCCCTTCCCAATCTGCACTCGCAGACCATGCTGGTGACAGATGTCCCAGACTCCGGGAGTTTGTAATAACCACAATGTTAACAGTAAGATTAGACAGTAATTAATGTGAATATCAATAAATATGCATTGGTAAATATGAATATTAATATTTATAACAATATGATTAGTTAATAAAGGGCAATTAATATGAATATTATATTAATATTAATGTAATCTTGAAAGGACACGCGAACTGAGCTGTCTGATCCACTGGACCAGATCCTCCCTTTTTACCCGGGGTAGAAATGTCTATATCAAGATTCATGCATTTAAAGGGAGAGGGGTAGTTTGAAAGGAGATGTGGGGGGAAGTGTTTTTTTCACACAGAGTGGTGGGTTGCTGGAATGTGCTGCCTGGGATGATGGTAGCCCCAGATATATTGGAGACATTTCAGAGATGTTTAGATAGACACATGAATGTGAGGGAAAATTGTGTCAGCAGAAGGGATTAGTTTAGTTGGCAATTTGATTAATTGAATAGTTTGAGCACAACATTGTGGGCCAAATGGCATGTTCCTGTGCTGCACTGTTCTATGTTCTGTGTCTCTTGTCAAAAGGTTTCAGGGTTACAGAGGCAAAATAAGTGAGTGGGAACAACAGATCAGCTGGAGGCCAATGTGGGAAATTTGAGATCACCCACTTCTGTAGGACAAACCGAAACCCTGAGTGTGATCGAATGGAGATGGACTGAATGGAGATGGAGGTGCATTGGGTAGGGAGGGAGGCCCAAGGTGCATTGTTTTTATTGCAAGAGTTACTGGGTATAAGAATGAAAATGACCTTAACAGTTATTTGGGCTTTGTTGAGATTGTACCTGGAATATGGTGTAAAATCCCGCACCCCATACTAACACGGGTTATACAGACCAAAGAACAATCTGCCAGAGGAACTCAATGGGTCAGGCAGCATCTGTGGAGGGAAATGGACCATCAACATTTCGGGCCGAGACCCTCCCTCTGGACTAAGAGTGGACAGGAAATAGTCAGAGAAAAGAGGTGAGGGGTGGGGATGGGGCAAGAGCTGGGGAGTGAGAGGTGGATCCGTGTGAGGGGGGAGGTAGGAAGGTGGTGAGAGTGACAGTGGTGGGAGGTGAGTGGTTGGGGCAACACCGGGCTGCAGAAGATGGAAATTAATTCCATAGAGGATTAACAAAAGAGGTCAGAGTATTTGTTGTAGAGAGTGCAATGAAGATTCACCTGACTGATCCCTGGTGTGGTGGGGTCATCATATGAGGAAAGATCAAATGCAATACCCCTTTCATTTGGAGAATCGAGGACTGAGAGGTGAACACATTGAAATGTACAACATCATTACCGGCTGAACCAGGGATCCCAGTCTCTGAAAAAGGGGGTGGACTGTCCGGGACTGAGATGAGGGGAAATGCCTCCACTCCGAGAGTGTTGAATGTCTGTAAATCCCCACCACAGAGGGAGGTGAAGTCTCAGTGATCGTCCTCACATAAAACAGAGGCCGGCAGATGTGTGGAGAGCGAGGGGATCGAGAAAATGAGGATCGGGCAGACACATGTGGCTGAGAAGGGAGAGCAGCCGCCATCTTGCTGACGGTTTGGTCAGGGAGGAGGGGCTTTTTCTCACCTGCTGTTTCAGTGTTCCTGTCCAGTGAGGCCAGAGGAATGTGAATAGAAATTAGAAACATCGAAAAACTACAGCAGAATACGGCCCTTCGACTCACAATAATGGGCTGAGCATCTCCTTACCTTAGAAATTACTCTGGGTTAACCATAGCCCTCTGTTCTTCTGTGCTCCATGTACCCCTCCAGGAGTCTCTTTAAAGACCCTATTGTATCCACCTCCACCGCCACCACCGGCAGCCCATTCCACACACTCACCACTCTCTGTGTAAAAAAACTTACCCCTGACAACTCCTCTTCTAAGCAATTAAAACTATGCCCTCTTGTGCTAGCCATTTCAGCCATGGGAGAAAGTCTCTGTCTGTCCACACGATCAATGCCTCTCAACATGTTGTACACCTCTATCAGGTCACCTCATCCTCCGTCGCTCCAAGCAGAGAAGGCTGAGTTCACTCATCCTATTTTTATAAGGCATGCTCCGCAATCCAGGCATCAACCTTGTAAATCTCCTCTGCACCCTCTCTAGGGTTTCCACATCCTTCCTGCAGTGAGGAGACTAGAACTGAGCAGAGTACTCCAAGTGGGGTCTGATCAGGGTCGTATATAGCTGCAATATTACCTCTCAGCTCCTAAATTCAATTCCACAATTGATGAAGGCCAATGCACTGTATGCCTTCTTAACCACAGGGTCAACCTGCACAGCTGCTTTGAGCGTCCTGTGGACTTGGACCCCAAAATCCCTCTGATCCTCCATACTGCCAAGAGTCTTACCATTAATACTGTTTTCTACCATCATGTTTGACCTACCAAATGAACCACTTCACACATCTCCGGGTTGAACTCCATCTGCCACTTCTTAGCCCAGTTTTGCATCCTATCACTGTCCCACTGTAAACTCTGACAGCCCTCCACACTACTCACAACATCACGAACCTTTGTGTCATCAACAAACTTACTAACCCATCACTCCACTTCCTCATCCAGATCATTTATAAAAATCACGAAGAGTAAGGGTCCCAGAATAGATTCCTGAGTCACACCACTTCTCACCGAATTAGTTCTTATAAACATAAAATGATTTAAATGAGACTTGGGCAGTTTCTGTTTGTGTCTGACTTCTGTGTCAGACCAGGATGGGAACTGAACCCAAAACCCTGTGACACAGGTGTAGTGGGATGGGATATGGAAGATGCAGAGGGAAAATTACAAATGTAGCTGTTGTAAATATGATATAGTGTTGTAGATGCGGCTGTGGGTCGGGCAGTGTGTGAGGGTCGAGGAGCAGAGTCACCGGGTCACATGGGAGACTCTCCACCTGTCACGTGACCCCATTTTGCCGCAGAGCTGCAGCATCTGCAGGTTTGTTTTTGAGCCCTGCCTTCCGCACTGATGACGCAATGTTCACACTGCGCATGCTGAGTCCTTGAAGAGTGGTATTTTCCGTTCGTTGTGGAAGTGGGTCAGCAGTGGGATCGGCATCGGGAGGGGTTCCTTCTCTGCGGAGCAACACTGACAATTTCCCTTCGGTGAGTATCGAAGCCGGTCCCAAGTGGGAGGTCTGACGTTGGGTAGTGAGTTAACTTTCCCGAACTCAAACAAGAGAAAATCTGCAGTTGCTGGAAATGCGAGCAACGTGTACAAAAGGCTGGAGGAACTCAGCAGGCCGGTCAGAATCTAGGAGAAGAGTACAGTCACATTAGCAGCCGAAACCCTTCGGCAGGACTGGAGAATAAAAGGTGGGGGTGGGGAGGGAGAGAGAAACACAAGGTGATCGGTGAAACCTGAAGGGGGAGGGGATGAACTTTCCCAAACTGGCGACCTCGCCTCGCTTCCTTCACAGAATCTGCCCGGGTCGGTCCGGGTTGTGAGACCTTCTCACCGAACCGTCTGAGATGAGCCGCCGCCCAGCCCGTGCTATTCTGGTCCTATTAGCAGGATGAAGTTAAACATGTTTCTATATTGTTACTGACAGAGAATTGGACAATTTGTGTTCCGTGTGTTAAAGAATTGGACAATTTGTGTTCCGTGTGTTAGAGAATTGGACAATTTGTGTTCCGTGTGTTATCTGAATGTACTTGCCTGTGAGGCTGCCACAAGTCAGTGTTTCTCTGTCCCTGTACCTTCCCGTACTTGTGCACTTGTCAATAAATTCAACAGGACCTGAGAAATCTCAGTGAGATTTGATTAGTGATGATCATCTTGGCAGCTCGGTAGGTCGAATGTATGAGACAGTACACTGTTAAATGCAAAGCCCTGAACAGTGTTGATGATCAGAGGGATATGCTTCACTGAACTCAGAGAAATTTCTTTAGCCAGTGTGGGTGAATTTGTGGAATTAGCAGAGGTAGCCTTGGAGGCCAGGTTGGGGGTATTTAAGATGGAGATTGATATGTTAATTGGATGTGGTGAGAAGGCCGGGGAGTGGGGCTGAAGAGGGAAAAAGGATCAGACATGATTGAATGCTGGAACAGACTCGATGAGCCAAATGGCCTAATTATGCTTGTATGTCAGTTCATTGTTGGGGAGAAACACCCATGGTCTGGTGATACATACTTAATGACTGTTGTGTCTTCTCCCTAATGGTGTGGGTGAGAAAGGAGAATGTCCCGGGTTGTGGGGATCTTTGATTTTACTGAGGGAGTGGGAAGTCCAGAAGGAGTTCATGTAGGGGAGAATGGTTTCTGTGATGAGCTGATCTGTGTCCGTAACTTTGCAGTTCCTTGCGGCCATGGGCAAAGCAGTCACCATACCAAGGCGTGAAGTATCCGGATGGAAAACTTTTTATGGTGCATTGATAAAATTTGGTGATTGGCAAAGCGTATATGACAAAGTTCATACAGTTTGTTCTAGCATTGTTATTTTGGTATCTTTTATACAGTGGTATTGTGGCGAGCATTTGGTCCATAATGACAGATGAGGGCGCTGCTTAATCTCAATAATGGTTTTATTATGATAAACGCAAAACATACTGGGCACCGTGACCCGGAGAGTGAACCCAACCAGTCTCCAACTGATGGGGGAGGTGACCATCACACACCCCGGTTACAGTCAGTCTGACCAACAAACAACACAAAACAGACTGGGCACCGTGACCCGGAGAGTGAACCCAACCAGTCTCCAACTGATGGGGGCGGTGACCATCACACTCCCCGGTTACAGTCAGTCTGACCAACAAACAACAAGAGCAAATTACTGTATAACCCAGGTTAAAATTTAACAATAAGTGAACTGGAAATTCCCACCATAATCTCGCAATGCATTTTAACACAAGAACAACAAACAGTGCTGGTCATTAGGAATGCAGGGGTGGGTTGTCAACCACGACCCCACCCACTACCCAGAGCAGCACAGTATGTTTCATTAATTCGGTAGCCATATATTGCTTGTGAACCATCAGTGATCACCCTTGATCCCTTCTCCCACCTAGTTCCATCTGCTTACTTCCCACCTCATTCAGCCCGTGTGCAGCATGTATGCCACCACCTCAGTGATATATATCAACCATCTTGTTCAACCTCTCTCCAACCTGTATCCCATCACCTCAATGATATATATCAACCATCTTGTTCAACCTCTGTCCAGCCTGTATCCCAACACCACAATGATATATATCAACAATCTTATTCAATCTCTGTCCAGCCTGTATCCCACCACCTCAGTGATATATATCAACCATCTTGTTCAACCTCTGTCCAGTCTGTATCCCAACACCACAATGATATATATCAACAATCTTATTCAATCTCTGTCCAGCCTGTATCCCGCCACCTCAATGATATATATCAACCATCTTGTTCAACCTCTGTCCAGCCTGTATCCCACCACCTCAATGATATATATCAACAATCTTATTCAATCTCTGTCCAGCCTGTATCCCACCACCTCAATGATATATATCAACAATCTTATTCAATCTCTGTCCAGCCTGTATCCCATCACCTCAATGATATATATCAACCATGTTGTTCAACCTCTGTCCAGTCTGTATCCCAACACCACAATGATATATATCAACAATCTTATTCAATCTCTGTCCAGCCTGTATCCCACCACCACAATGATATATATCAACAATCTTATTCAATCTCTGTCCAGCCTGTATCCCATCACCTCAATGATATATATCAACCATGTTGTTCAACCTCTGTCCAGTCTGTATCCCACCACCACAATGATATATATCAAGCATCTTGTTCAACCTCTGCCCAGCCTGTATCCCACCACCTCAATGATATATATCAAGCATCTTGTTCAACCTCTGCCCAGCCTGTATCCCACCAATGATTAGATATGAACCATATTTCTCCTCCATTGTCTTCATTGTGAAGTATTTTGTCTCACTGAGTTATTTCTGAAATCGGTGTTTGTTACCTGGAACTACCAGAGGACTTATTGAATGCAGCATGAGGAAGGGTAAAGACAGTCATTGCAATTTTAGTTTCAACATTAGAAAAGGGCCATTATGTTACTTTTTCTGTTGAGGTAATTTGCAGTATTTAAAGTTGAATTTTAAAGATATAGTTAAAATTTGAAGTTATTTTCTTTTTCGGGCATTTTTGGAGAGCTGCTTTTTCCATTGCCAGAGTAACAGCCCACCAGATGTGCAGGGAGTGGTGAATAACTCAGTAAGAGTTAGTGGCCTCAGGAGTAGATGTAACAACTAGATAGTGGGGTGGGGAGGATATTGAGAGCATTGACTGTGTCGACTGTATTAACCCTGTGTTTGAATGAAGAGAAAACTAATGAATGTGGGCATTTCATTTGTGCAAATTTGTTCAGACCATCACAAACATCTTGTAATCAGTCAATAGTAGTGCATCATTTGAAGTAAAAAGATAAAATGCTGTAACCATTCAGCAGATCGGGCAGCATCTTGGACAGTCCCAGTTCTGATACAGCTTCTACAGTAGTTCTTCTGTAGTTCTACTGTAGTTCTTCTACAGCTTCTCTTTCCACACATCCAATCTGATGTACCGAGTTTCCAGAACTTTAATTTCAATTTTATATTAAAAGCATTTTATTCCTGTTAGTTTACAGGAAATGTGATGGGCAATTGTGCTGGGCAAGATCCCACTTAACAATAAGATAATAAAATGTGTTCAGTTTAGCTGCTGGAGACGATGTGAAATGTATCTCTGGTATCTAGTGACCCACAGCCAGGTTTTCCAACCTGATCGCTATCTTGATCAGAGGATCATCAGCTTCCCATTCTGCCACAGCTTGAGGTAGGAGTGTTAGTATTTGAACTCTGAATGGCAGAGTCACTGCACCATGTTACTGGCAACAAAGAGTCCTGGGAAAATTGGTGCTTGGGCTATTTTACTGGGATGGAGATTCTGGGCTTAGGGATTTGGGATTTGGCCCAGGTCACTACTTCTGCAGATGTTCCTTCTTCCACAGTGAATCAGAAATCTGGTTGTGGGGGAATCCCTGATATGGGATGATGTGCGAGGATTCTAGGGTCAGTAAGTGGCAGATTCAGCTGTGTGGCCCTGTGATACCACAGATCTTGACACAGGTAAAATGGCTCTGGGGATCAAGCTTCTTGGGCTGATGAGGTGTTGAGCGAGTATTTCTGGTCTGGTCTCAGTTGCTTGTTTCTGGAATTCCTTTAGAAAAAATAACTGCTAATTTAAGGAGAGAATTGAGTTCTCATTCCATCCCTCACAGGGAGATGTGGTCATTAAATGTTTGTAGCAGTAGAATTGGACCCAGGAGATTCACTGGTCAAACCAAGTTTGGAGTTTCCCCTCACTGTCACCTATCTGTTAAGTCAATGGTTCTGGGCTTTGTGCTCAATGGAGTTCAGAGGGACAATGGTGGCAGGGCGGGGTTGGAAATGTATGGTTAAGTAAACCTACCAGATGCTGAAAAGCCTGGATACAGTGGATCTGGAGAGGATGTTTCCATTAGATGGGGTGCCTGCGATCTGTGAGCACAGACTCAGAAAATAAAGAAGCTTCCCTTTAAAACTGAGATGACAAAAATTTCTTTGGTCAAATGGTGGCTAATCTGTGGAATTTGTTGCCACAGATGGTGGATGAGGCTGCCAATTGAGTGTATTTGTGGCAGAGATTAATATATTTGTGATTGCTAAGTAGCTTCAGGGTTACAGGAGGAAGGCAGGAATATGGTGTTGGAATAAAAATCAGCCATGGTTGAGTGGTGGAGCAGACCAGTTGGACCAAATCATCTAATTCTGTTCCTCCATCTTGTGTCTTACCATGACTGAACGATGACTCCTTCCTATCCCATATCAGGTTTTGTGACTTGTGAGGGACAATTACATATTTGCTCATTGAGATCGTTATATTTTTCTTCAAGTATAAATTTCAGTGAGTTTTGCATTTAGGAGCATTGAGCAGAAATATTCTCCTTTGTATTGTTAATGTGCTTCATTATCTCTCACGTTAAATTTAGATCTGCGGTGAGAAATTTATTGGAAGAAATATCCACAACTGGAAGCAAACCACAACTGAAGACGAGGGAGCAGCAACAAGTGAACCAGTCCGAGGATTGAGAGCATCAACTGGAGAGGACCCATCTGACTCGGAGATTCCAGTGATTCAGTCAGGAGAAAGTTTGGTGAGTCTCATTCACTCAAACACTGGTCCTTTGGACATTACATTTCTGCACCAAGGAAGGGAGGAAATAGCTGGAGCAGGATTGAATAAATATAGAGGTGCCGGTTGCAATCACTCCAGATTTGCTAATGTGCTGTCAGCATCCCAGATCTGTGAAGCCACACACATTCCCTCATATTGTTTGCTCATTTCAAACTCTTATCAGTTCTGCTGTTTTCTTGCTTGGCTGTGTTAGGTCACAATAATCTCAAAATGCATTGAGAATTTCCTCCCTTTATAAGAGGCCACAGTTGGTTCCTACTGTAGTGATTGCAGAAATGTGGAATTACCATGAACTTCAGCAACGTTGCATTGATTCCTCTGTCTATTGCAAGCTGCAATGATACACTTGCCCTCGAGTATATCGTCGTGCAAGCCTCTGCTAAGAACAAACCCTCTTGAAGCCAAATGTCCCACCACCACCTTTCATTCAGTCCGAACTAGCAAATGCCAACCAATCATTTACATTTCCATACACTGTCGTCATCAAATACTTCCCTACTAATAAATTGTCAGAGCCTACAAATCTGTGATTAAGCAGAATTAGGTTTTACAATGAAGTTATGTTCACCTTTGACCCTGTACCAAACGCATAGATCTGTACTTGAGTTGAACAAATGTTCTTGCAGCCAGCACTGTTGGAGCTGCCAGGGTCAGTTTAAACTCAGTCAATGTGGGATGGGAATGAGAGTGTTTGGTCAGATGATAGAAGAGTTGATATAAAGGTAGATGCCAAGTTCACAGAGATTGTGGAAGGATCAGATGTGGACAGGGCATCATATAGTCAGTTCAAAATGAGTTTAATTCTATACAATAAGTATTAAGAATACGAGTAACTTAGAACATGGATGGTACATGTTATCACCATTACACAGACTAGACTGTTACAAGGGCAGGGTTGGTGTTTGATGCTCCAGGTTTTAGTTGTTTCATAATACACGGGGGGTGGGGGGGGGGGAGAGAGCGGGTGGTGGTGAAAGGGGAGAATTGTCTTTACTAATTAGGGATGGTATCACAGCTACATAAACAGTGGACATCAATGTAGCTGAAAGTCAGAAATGGGAAGGGGGCTATCATTCCGTTAGTATTCTATAGGCCACCCCCAAAGCGGCAGGGATAATGAGAGCAGATAACTTGGCAGTTTTGGGAAAGGTGCAAAAGCAACAAGGTTGTTGTCATCGTTGACATCAACTTTCCTGATGTTGACCCCACCTCCTTGTTCCAAAATGTGTCAATGGGGCAGAATGTGTTGTGTGTCCAGGATGAATACCTGACATAGTATGTGGATGGGCTAACTGGAGGAGTTGCCATTCTGCATCTAGTATGAGGCAATGATGCTGGTCAGGTGACAGATATCATGATGGGTGACCTTTTTGAGACAGTGACCACAACACCCCAACTTTTATCATGGTCATGGACAAGGATATTAGCAGACGATATGAGGCAGTATTTAATTAGTGGATGGATAGTTACAATGGTGTTCGGAGCAACTTGTGAGAGTAAATTGGGAAAACATTTTCAAAGGGAAATGTACAATGAAACTGTGAAGGTTGTTTCAGGAACACTTGAATGTGGTTCGGGTTAGGTTTGTTCCACACACAGTGAAAGAATGTTTATATAAATGAACCGTGGTTCTCAAGAGATGAGAACATTTTAGCAAAAGGGAAATGGAAGCATTGTTTAGGTTTAGGAAGCAACATTCGAGCAAGGCTCTAGTGAATTATAAGGTAGCCTGGAAGGAGCTTAAAAAGTGACTTAGAGGTTGAAAGGAACATGAGGAGTCCTTTGGAAGTTGGATAAATGAAAGCCCTAGGTGTTGCAAGGACACAAAATTAGTAGATGGTACTCATGATGAAGATTATCGTAGCTTATAGGGGATCTAAATGGGCAAAGTAGATTGCAAAACCAACACGAGCAGCAATGGTTTCATGCAGAGGATGGTGATTATGTGGAGGGACCTGCCAGAGGAAGTGGATGAGGCAGGCACAATTGTATAATTCTTGAAGTTGGGATGTGAAGATGGAATGAAGAGGCCTGGAGGGAAATGGGCCCAACTTAGAAAATAATGACCATCTGTGTGGGCACTGTGGTCAGCATTGTCTCAATGGGCTGAAATGTCTGTGTCTGCGCTCTCTTGCTCTGTGACTCTATCAGTAGGATGTAACAGATATCACTGGACAGACATACAGACATGGTGTGGGAGTTGATGTTAACAGGGAATGTTTGATCCCTAAGCAAACTGCTGCTCTGATTCAGAGGACGGCGGTACTGTCACATTTGTAAAGTAATCCTACCCTCTCTGACTCACTGTCTGCTAGTTTTGTGCAATTCAGGGCATCACCAGCAGGTGGAGCTGTCCTGCACCGCGACCAAAGTGTAAACAAGAAGACGACAATCAACAACCGTCAGTCAGAATCAGAATGGCTACAGGTATGTTCACTGGGATCTTTATAATTAAACTTCTGCCCTGTTGATGCACAGTAGTTCAGATGAAGAAACTCACACAGGCACTAACAGGGCAGAGAAGTGTTTCATCAAGCAGTGTCATTGACCCCACTGGTAAAGCGGCTTTGTGTAATCGATCATTCCAACAGTTCCAGCGCAGGGACCTGACACCAGTAATGGTCGAATGACTCCGCTCACCAGGCCAAGCTTCACCTGAGTGAAAGGAGCCGGAGACCCTGAATCAGCAGGTTGAGGGTGAAACACTAAGAGGAATGTGGTGTTGTTCATTACGGTAAAGCCCAGGTTCAGGGTTTGTTACACATCAGGGCCTGTTTAGAGGTGAAAGACATCTCCAACTTTCATTTATAAAATTCAGAGTCAGGTGATAAGAGCATTTCCGGTTTTTCAGAGATTCTGTGATAATACATTTCGGGTTCTGTCAGGACAGCTATCAACTCCCCCCTCAATGCGCAAAGTAGATGAGGGGAATTTTCCAAACTCTGTTTTCCATAGCTGAGCCGAAAACATTGCCAGCCTTGGAAGTGGCTGAGGATCAGGACACACTTCATTTTAGATAAACTTGTGGTCTGCTTTGGTGCACCACTGTCAGGTATGGAGGGGCTACTGCACAGGACTGAAAGAAGCTGCAGAAGGTTGTAAATCTAGTCAGCTCCATCTTGGGTACTCGCCTACAAATTTCCCAAGACATCTTTAGGAAACTGGGTCTCAGAAAGGCAGCGTCCATTATTAAGGACCTCCAGCACCCAGGGCATGCCCTTTTCTGAATGTTACCATCAGAAAGCAGGTACAAAAGCCTGAAGGTACACAACTCCGCGAATCAGGAGCAGCTCCTTCCCCTCTGCCATCCAGTTCCTAAATGGGCATCCAATCTTTGGACACAACCTTACTTTATTTATAATATACATTCTTTATGATTTTGCATGTTTTTAAAAATCTATTCAACATACGTAATTAGTTTACTTATTTGTTTATTATATTTTATTTTATCCATTATTATTTGTTCCCTGCTAGATTATGTATTGCATTGTACTGCTGCTAAGTTAAGAAATTTCACGTCACATGTTGGTGATAATAAACCTGATTCTAATTCTGTTTTAATACCCCAATCCATGCCTGGTCTGTGGCCAAATGGTGAACGTGAGTTCTCAATATTTCCCTCTTGAGATGACCTGCTACCTGAATTTAAATACTCAGTATCTCTGATCAGAGACCCGGTATAACCAATGACCAACTGTCTTTGTCTCCAGCAGATATTGTGATCGTGCTCAAATCTGTGATTTTAGGTGGAATAAAATGGAGATTACAGTGTGGAAACTGGTCTTCAGCCCAACTAATTCATGCTGTTCTAAATGTCTCTGAGCTTGTCGAATTTCCCAGCAGCTTTTCCCAAATTTCCCTTGCAGACTTCTTCTATCCTTTTTCCTTCCACATATTCTCAACTTTGTAATTTTATTTGTGTTTGCACCCTCCCCTGGCTGCATGTAACCCATCACCCGCAATGTGGCAAAATGCCCCTTCAGTCCCTTTTAAATTTCTGCCCTCGAGTCTCAGACTCACCTACCCTGAGGAAAAGACTACGACCATCTACCCTATCTGCACCCTGATTATTTTATGTACGTGTATAAGGTTACCCTTTAGCTCCCATGAGCGGCGGCAAACTGTCCCAGCCGAACCATATAACACAAAAACCAAACAGCCCCGTCCAGTAATGTACTTGTCAATCTCCTCTGCACTCTCTAGCTGAATCACACCCATCCTATAGATTAGCAACTGCAAGAGGGAGACTTGAAGTTTAGCTCCTAGAACTTCACTCAAGACTCTCCCTTTGCCAATGACTTGTATAGCTGTTCCATGACAATCACCATCCAGGAGACCGGATGGGTCCTGGGGACCAGGCATCACGGGCTTCAAGGTTATGGTCAGTCTGTAACCCAGGGGACTGGACATTGTTCCTCTCAAGGCAGTGGTCATTCTGTGACACAGGGGACAAGACTGTGTGACAAAGCAAACGGAGAACGTGTGATCTAGAGGATCGGACAATGAGTAATCCAGTGGCTTGTCTGTGAGTGACACAGGTGACTGGACAGTTTGTGATCCAGGGAGATTTATACTTGTGGAAGATAATCCCAGTGATAATTCCCAGTATCACCCGGGAATTAACTAATGCGTATTCTGATATCAGTATTACTGTGTCTTTCCAGTTCCTTTTCTGGGTGTGGATGTGTCCAGACACCGGCTTATCATAATGTTCACCTGGCAAGAATTGTGGTTCACACTTACCAGCACAGTCCCACTCAAAATCTGGTCAGCCGAAGTCTCAGCTCCATTGCAGACACCCAATGTTAATCCTTGTTTAAGTAGAAATTTCTCTAAACCTGCAATTCATCATTTATTTCAGGTGGGAAATTGAATCGGATACGGAAAGTACTCAAGAGGTTTATTTCAGGCAACTCATCGAGGGAAGATGATCAGGACATGGGAAGCAAGATACTAAAGCGGGGTCAGACTGAGAGCAATGTCCCAATGGAAAGCAGTCCAGCCGCAGAAAAGGAGGAGCAAATTCACCCCAGAGACAGTGACGTCAGAGACACCAATCAGGAATCTGGAACCAGCACAAGAGAGGTGATCGCCTGTCAGCTCAGAAGCTCATTGATCACGGAATTGTCCAGGCCCCACCAAGGAGCAGGTGAGTGAAACCTCAGGGTGATGTGCTTGCAGAATGAGGCAGGAAGCGGGTAAATGCTATTCCTTGTTGGAGGGTTGTTCAGAAAGGTGAAATGCGTGGGAGTGGTGTATGTGGCATACTGAGGCACCCGTTACCCTACTACAGGAAATGTACTACCTGCTGAGATGATTTCCAGGATGTGTATCGGAGGAAATGCAGCAATCCGGATAAGGGGATATGAGTTATGGGAAATGTATTCACCAGGATGGAGAGAGTATC
Source organism: Hypanus sabinus (assembly GCF_030144855.1). Taxonomy (NCBI): domain Eukaryota; kingdom Metazoa; phylum Chordata; class Chondrichthyes; order Myliobatiformes; family Dasyatidae; genus Hypanus; species Hypanus sabinus. The sequence goes on from NW_026781338.1 coordinate 221,238, forward strand.
TCTGGGAAGCGACTATCATTGACATTCCCAGCATTTATTGCCCATCTGAAACTGAAATCAGTGAGTAGGTGGGACGGTAGGAGAGACAGGTTTCTAAGGAATATGTTCTTTCTGGTAACGTCATGCCCAGCACATTGATAGGTGGGTTATAAGGCCAGTGTTGGAGATTAGGGCAAAAGATGTGTTTCCAGCTGAAAGCAGGTGAACACTGAGGTTCAAGAGATGACTGGTTTGTTGAGTTGGGTGAGAGCGGTGGAGACAAGCGATATTTGAGTTTGTGATTACATTCACTTTTATATTCCCAGAGCCAGAGTTTACAATCTCCGACCTCCTGGCAGAGGGGGGCGAGTATCGACTGTACCAGCTGACAAAGTTCTACAGGGACAGACTCAAACAAGCGATTGAAGAAAAAGTTGAAAGACTAGGTTGGATGTTGACAAAGGAGGGACATTTCAGTAGAGAAGAAAATGAGGCAAGTATAGTTTGTGTATTGTCACCAAACTGCTGGTATCATAGGTAATAGTGATCGATATTAATCTCCTGCACATTCTAGGTGTTCTACATGGCAATGGAGACTTTGATCTCTGACGTCTCCAGCAGATCTGGTTTCAGCTGTTAAGGTGGTGAGCACTGGGAACTACAGGTTCAGCGTCACCATTTCCTCTCACACCTGCTGTATTTATCAGTGTGATTTAAGAGCAGTGGCTGCATACCTGGACTGTTGAACAGACATTCAGTCTAAATTTAATTTTTCATCTTATCAGGACCGTCGGTCAAATTCACCTCAGCTCATTAATCCAGGATGAATATTAAACTGTCAGATTGTAAATTGGGTCAACTGGCTTCACTGCGGTACTGCTGGTCTGGTCTCCGTCTAAGTTCCTGCACAATAAGTGGCTGATTTGTCATAGTCATAGAAAAGTACAGCACAGAAACAGGCCATTTAGCCCATCTATTCCATGCCAGACTACTTAAACTGCCTATTCCCATTGGCCTGCACTGGGCCATAGTGTTCTATACCCTTATCATTCATGTATCTATCTAGACTACTCTTAACCATTTGTGCCACTTGCGCTGCTAGCTCAGTCCACACTCTCACCACCCTTTGATTGAAGAAGTTTCCCCTCATGTGTCCCTTAAACTTTTCACCACTCATCCTTTACTGAAGACCTCTTGTTGTAGTACTTCTTTACTTTGTTGCAGAATGTCTGCTTGCATTTTCCTTATCTATACCCGTCATGATTTTGTGTACCTCTATCAAATCTCCCCTCAGTTTTCTGCATTCCAAGGCATAATGTGTTCAATCTTTTCCTGTCACTCAGGTCCTCCAGTCCCGCAACATCCTTGTAATTTTTTTCTGTACTCTTCCAAACTTCTTTACATCTGTCCTGTAAGTCGGTGACCGGTAATGCACAGAATCTCAAAATTAGGCCTCAACAACGTCTTACACACATTCAACATCAATCTTACCTCCTGTACTCAATATTTTCATTTATGAAGGCTTGTGTGCCAAATACTTTCTTTCCGATCCATCTACCTTTTCTGCCACTGTTAAGGAGTCGTGGACCTGTAATCCCAGATCACTTTGTTCTACCACACTACTCAGTGCCCTACTAGTCACTGAAGAAGATCGACCCTGCTTGGTCATTCGAAAGTACAACATGTTGCACTTGTCTGCATTAAATTCCATCAGTCATTTTTCAGCCCATTTCTCAGCCGGTTTAGACACCACTGCAAGCTTTGGTCGTCTTCCTCACTCTCCACTACACGTTCCCACTCTTGGTGTCATCAGCAAATTTGCTGATCCAGTTAATCACATTTTCACCAGATTGTTGATATAGATGACAAAGACAATGGACCCAGCACCGATCCCAGGCAGTGATTCAACCATCTATAACCACTCTGTCTTCTTCCAAAAAGCCAGTGTCAAATCCAATTTACCATTTTACCTTGAATGCGGAGCAAATAAACTTTCTTGACAACCTTCCTATGCAATACCTTGTCAAATGCCGTGCGAAAGTCCATGCAGACAGGACCCACTTCCATTGATTCATCAACTTTCCCGGTAACTTCCTTGGAAAAACTTTAATATTGGTTGGACATGAACTACCATACACAAAGCTGATATCTCATGACCCCAAAAATCAATAGGTTGTCCGAAAAGAACATATATATCAGGAAAACCTTTTGGTGAGCCATTTTACATTATTAGGTAGCCTACTTTCATATTTCATATTTTGTATACTTACAGCTTATTTGTTGTTTTCTGCTGGTTAGTAAAAGCTTCCCAGTCCTCCAGCTTTCCACTATATTTTCCTATATTCTATGTCCTCTCCTGTGCATTTGCACTGATATTGACTTCCTCATCAGCCACGGTTGCTCATCCTCCCTCTGGTATAATTTTTCATCTTTGGGATTATCAACCTCTACCTGCACCTTCCGAATCCCTCCCAGAATCTTCATCTATTCCTGCTTTGCTGTTGCCTCTGCTAGTGTCCTCTTCCAATTAGGTTTTGCTCAACTCCTCTCACATGCCTCTGTAATTCCTTTATTCCACTGTAATATGTATACATCTAACTTTTACCTTCTCCCTCTCAAACTGCTGTGTGAGTTCTGCTATTTGCTGATCACTGCCTCTTAAGGGTTTATTTAGCTGAAGCTTCCCAATCAAATCTGGTGCAATACACTACACAGACTCAAGATACGCCATTCCTATAGTGGGCTCAACCACAGGCTTCTCTCAAAAGCCATCTCAGAGGCATTCTATGAATTATCTCTCTTGGGATTCAGCACCAACCTGATTTTCCAAAGCTACCTGCATATTGAAATTCCCCATGACTATTTTAACATGCCTCTTCTCTCTCCCACTGGAATTTGTAGCTCACATCCTGGTTACTGTTCCATCAGGGTCATTTTCAGGGTCCTATGCAGTTACTTAACATCTACATCGTCCAATCCGATTTCACCTCTTTATAAGGACTTTTATTTTCATGACAACAGAGTCAACACAACCCTTTCACCCACCTGCCTACACTTCTGGTGAAATATTTATCCTTGGATGTAATCACCAAAATATGATCTTCTTTCATCCAGAATTCAGTGATGCCCACCATCCATTTTTGCTCTGTCGCTCTCCCCTCACTTCCATTCTTGTAGTCACATCTTTTTGATGTAATGTTGCACATTGATGGACAAGTAAATTAATCATGTTGAATATTCTGTAGGTTGTCAGTGAATCCTTATCCTTACTGGCGGGGTCCTGAATTACTCCTGTGAACTGTGTTTTTGAAAAGAGAGGGAGTTGTTGTTGAACCGCGGACACTGTGTGTGTGTGTGCGTGTGTGTGTGTGTGTGTGGGTGTGTGTGAGAGAGAGAGAGACTGACTGACTGACTGCTCGGAGATGGTGTTATGATTTCTCTGCAAGCTTGTTTACACTTTTACAAGGACATTGCCTGCTTGTGAGTTCTTACGGAGAGAGAGCAGTGAGCAGCTCGTGGGTCGCCATGGTGACCGAGGGCGGCATTATTTGGTGGACAGCTGGAGTTCAGCACGGTGAGATAAGTAGGAGGTCCGCTGATAGACCTACAGACACATGGACGCTGAATGAGCTTTGTTGTGGCCACAGAAAAGGTGGGTTTTGTAGGATCGATAAGGAGAATCGAACAGTGGCTCTCACAGTGTGAAAAAGGTGTGACCGGTGGGGGGGTTATTCGTGTGTCCAACCCTCACCTGTGTTAATAATTCCACGACAGAATGGTCCCCTTTGTTGCGGTCACAATCGGTGACTTCCAAAGGATTTCGGACCACAACAGGATGATCGATGGTGTCATAACCTGAAGACTCAAAACTCTTCCTCTCTTTCTCTCCATCACTACTTAACTCAATACCACGAACTGAACTGAACTTCATTCATCATCATAAGACTGCATCCATTTACCCCTAGGATTGAAGAAACTTGGTTTTCCTATTTCCACACTTATATATACTAACTATATATATTGCTAACCTGTTTGATATATCTGCATTTATATTAATGTATTGCGTAGTTACTAATAAATAGCATTAGTTTATAGCAAAACCAGACTCTACGGTATTTTCTATTTCTGTTGGTTTTTTAACCAGTCACGGGGTACGTGACACTTCCACAATATTGATTTAGAATTTCCTTCAGTTATGGTTTCTCTGTTAATGACTGAACCCAGAGAGGATGAGGCAGCAGCCCAGTGACTGCATCTGTTCTGAAGCTACCGGGACCAAGAACAGATATTTTCCTGCACATTCTCCATGTCTGTCCGTCTGCTCCATAATAAATTCATTTTTTCCTTTTGTAGAAAGTCACTGAACTGACAGAGAAGGGAAACCGGACCGAGAGTTCCAGACTCTTCCTCAGTTTGGTGAATGGCAAAGGCTCCCGGGCCCGGAGGGCCATGTGGGAATCCTTTGTGACATGGAGGACTGAGTTACTGAAGTTGGACAGAATACTGAGGGAAATACAGGAACTCGGTATGTTAAAACCACACACTGAACACACAGGCACATTGAAATAAACAGGTTTATTTATTCGAGCTCTGTTTTCATGGACATATTTTGATTCAAACAGGTCCGGATCCACAGGAATACATGAACATCGGCCAAGTGTTATCTGAGTTACCTACTGAACTGCTTGGTGAGTGATGAAATTGTCAGTTCAAACCGCATCTCAGAATTTTGACTGTGACTTGGTGGAATCTGGGAAGGAAAATTCACCATTAATCACTCACTGATCTCTGGTTTCAAGTTACAATTCAGAGAATCTCTCGTTGCAACCTGAATATTCTACATTGTATTTTACTATTAATCCAACTGTTGATTCTGGTGAAGCCTTCACTCCAGGTCCTCACGTTCTAGGAATCCCCACACACTTCTGACAGGCTCCTGATACACTTTATGACCCAGTCCAGGTGACTTTTCTATCTTCAGACCTTTCATCTTCCAAGCCCCTTTTCCTTTGTAATAGCACTACACACAATTCTGTTCACTGACGTTCTTCACCTTTTGTAATTCCGCTAGTGACTTGCACAGAGCTTGTCTGGCATTTCCTTTTCACCCGCTACTGCAACTACAGCATCATTTGTCAGGGTTCCCATACAGCCCTTTCTCTCTTTTTTACTCTTTATATATCTGGGAACGAAAAAAATGACTTTAGTATCCTTTCTTATATTATTGACCATATCCTTGCATTTCATGCACATTCATGTATAACTTGGAGCACCTTTAGCATAGTTGCCCCCGACATGACCCAGACAGTAAATTCCAGGCACCTGCAACTCTGTGAAAAAAAAACTACCCACAAGTGCTGTAAATTTACCCCATCTCACCTTAACCAAATTCCCTCTGGTATTAGACACAGGTCTTAAGTAAAAAAATAACAAACAAAATACAGGCTGTCGACCCAAACTCTTATCTCTCAAACCTGTACACCTCTGTTAGATCTCTGTTCTACCACCAGGGTAAACAAACCAAGTTTATCAAACTTCTACTTGTAGCACATGCCACCGAATCCAGGCAACACCCGATGAACCTGTTCTGCACCCTCTCCAATCCTTCCAAGAGCTGGACAATCAGGTGTATAAAATTCCCCAGATTCTCCCTAAAACCATAAGATCCAGGAGCAGAATTAAGCTATTCGGCTCAGTGAATTTGCTCTTCAATTCCTCTCTACCCCATTACCACAGTAAACGTTGACACTTTACCTCATCAGGAACATATCGACTTGCATTTTAAATATACCCAATGTCATGTCTTCCATAATTTCACAGATTCACCGCCCGCCAGCCAAGAAATTTCTCCCAGTGTGGGTCCCCGCCAGCCAGGACAATTCACACAGTTCCCAGGCATGTTAATATTCTGTATGAGCCTCCCATGTGGGGCCTTGTCAAAGACTCTACCAATATACAAGTAGACAACATCCATGTGTAATCAGGTTGGCAAGACGCTAACCCCACCCAAAGCCTTGCTGCTGAACCCCAAACCACCTCAAATATTCTTTCTTTCATACTCCCATGGGGGCAGAAGATATAAAAGGCTTAAGGACACCAGCCTCAAGGACAGCTTTAATTCTGCATTTATAAGACTACTGTTATTATTGGCTCTTAATAATAAGACCATTTTTTAATATGTAAATTGCAGCATCGTGCATCTTGTAACTAATTACAACTCACTTAGATAACCACAATATACTCACAGGAGAGCAGAAAGAATACCGGTCGGGTATGAACAACAGAAAACAGCTTATGTAATTCTACTTCAAACTCTGTGGAAAGCAGAAATCTTTCAGTGTTTTACTGTCTATCAAAAAACATTTGTTTCTCTCCCCCACATGGTTAAGAGATATTCCAAGTATATATAAGATTCATCCAATATTTGTGAAATTTCCACACAATCTGATGAATCATTGGTGGAAAATAATCGTCCTATTAACAACCATGAAGGAACAACCACCATTATCAAAATAAATTGAGGGATTTTCCAGAGTGATTCACTGAACCCACCATGGCTTTGTCTAGCTTTAAACCCGCTCATTATTCACTGAAACGGACAAAAATCAGGTATCAAATCAGAAGAAAATACGAATTGTACCTTGAGACAGCTATATATTGGTGCTTTGAAATTATTTGCTCTTGCTAAAGCTAAAACAATTAATTCAAATAATGGAACTAATTTCCAAATATATATAAGGATGAACTTCAGACTAGAAAAGTGCAGAACGTTAAACATAAAGAAAGGTGCAATAGAGCCAGTAGAATTTCAAACAGAGCATCAGAAAAGCAAAGCAACAGAATATGAAACATATATTTAGGGTATCAATTAGCAAAGAAAATAGATCATCGTGTGATAAAGGAAAACCTTACAACAAAATTTACTTCAAGGCTGAAGAAGATCTGAATTTACATTAAGGATCAAGAAAATCTGCCAAACAGAGCTGAACAGTAAAAATATAACAAAGGTTGTAAACACTCACTGTGCCCATATTGACATATAATTTTGGTACAGTATCCTGGTCTGAAGCAGATCTGGAAAATATGCAAAGAAAAATAAGAAATAACAATTTGTAGAAAACACCATGTGCACTGGAGCGCACTTAGATTGATATGCAAGAGGACAGTATGAGGATGATGAAGGACAGATCTAAAAAAATGAGACAACAGCCAGATAAAAATTCTCAGAATCAGGGTTAATATCACGGACACATGTCGTGAAAATTGTTTTTCTGTGCCAGCAGCACAATTACGTGTGCATGTGTGGTGAGCGTGTATTTATGTATACAATTATAGGGATAGAATTGTATCAGCGTGAATTAATCAGTCTGATGGCCTGGTGGGAGAAGCTGTCCTGGAGTCTGTCGGTCCTGGCTTTTATGCTGCGGTACCGTTTCCCGGATGCTATCAGCTGGAAAAGTTTGTGGGTGGCGCGACTTGGGTACAGGATGATCCTTCGGGCCCTTTTTACCCCCGTCTATGAAATTACCTGAATAATAGGAAGTTCACAACTACAGATGTGCTGGACTGTCCGCACCACTCTCTGCAGAGTTCTGCGATTGAGAGAAGTACAGTTCCCATACCAGGCAATGATGCAGCCAACGATGCTTTCAGTTGTGGCCCTGTAGAAAATCATTAGCATTTGGGGTCCATACCAAACTTCATCAACCATCTGAGGTGAAAGAGTTGCTGTTGAGCCTTTTTTCACCACACAGCTGGTGTGTACAGACCACGTGAGGTCCTCAGTGATGTGAAAGCTGTTTACCCTCTCAACCCCAGATCCACTGGTGTCAATAGTGGTTAGCCTGTCTCCAGTCCTCTTGTTTCTGTGACATTGCAACCAGCTCCTTTGTTTTTGCAACATAGACGGACAAGTTGCTTTCTTGTCACCAGTGTGTCAGGGTGATCACTTCTCAACATAATCATACATCACATAATCATACATGATTATGATTTGAGATTTGGCCAATAAATATAGTATCATCTACAACACAATCATGCGTATACAGAGAGTAAAGGAGGGAGCACAGGACTCAGCCCTGAGGGGCTCCTGTGTTGAGGGACGGAAGTGAAGGAGCCCACTCTTACCACTTGCCGGTGATCCAGCAGGAACTCCAGGATCCAGCTGCAGAAGGCAGGCTCAAGGCTGATGTCTCTGAGCTTCTTGTCAAACCTGGAGGGAATGGAGGTATTGATTGCTGAATTGTAGTTCAAGAACAGCATTCTCACATAAGCATCCCTCTTCTCCAGATGTTTAAGGTGGTGTGCAGAACAGTGACTATTGTGTCATCTGACGTTCGGTTGTGTCAGTAGATGAATTGTAGTTGGTCCAGTGTGGGTGACAGCATGCGGCAGATCTAGTCCTTGACCCGCCTCTCAAAGCATTTGCTTATTTTTGAGGTGAGAGCGACAGGACGCCAGACGTTCAGACATGTTGCCTTCGTAGTTTTAGGTACAGGGACAATGGTGGATGTTTTGAAGCAGGACGGCACTCGACACTTGGAGAGGGAGAGATTAAAATTATCCGTAAACTCACCAGCCATTTGCGCCGTGCACATCCTGAGTGCCCGCCCTGGGATGCCGTCCGGTCCCGCAGGCTTGCGACTGTCCACTCGTTGGAAACACATGTGAACTTCAGCCTCAGAGATGACCAATGTGCAGGTCGCTTTGTCAGCTCTCCTCGGGGCCTCAGTGTTGGCGATATTGAACCGAGCGTATAAAAGATTTGGCTCATCTGGGAGAGATGCAGCGATGCTTGGCTTTGAAGTCCACGATGGTGTGCAGACCTTACTCTAAGCTGTGTGTGTTGTTGGAGGAGAGTTGTGCCTGAATCCTGTCTCGGTGTTGTCGTTTCGCTGTCTGGCTGATATTCCACAAATCGGAGCTGCATTTCTTGAGCTCCTGCTGATTACCGACAATGTAAGCTGTCAGTCATGCAATACGTGCTGTTCGCACGGAACTGCTGATGCAGCATTTCTGGTTTGGGCAGTCCTGACCGGTTTCTGGTGGAAAACATCACCCTCTGTGATAATAACACACAGGTAGGTGTGTGTGTGTGTTTGTGTGTGCGGGTGTGTGTGTGTGTGTGCGAACGTACGTACTGGATGACGGCACGATCGTTGCAGACTGCTGGGGCCAATGCTGGATCTGCACACCCGGGAGCAGTTGGAACACAGATGTCGCTAGGAGACGAGCATTTCGGTAGTTGGATCCTTCTTGCATCTCCTCTTCTTTCCAGCAGTCGCTCTTCTGGGTTCCTCTGAATTCTTGGTTTTTCCGTGGACAACCTCCATATTTGCCTGAGGGAGCTGTTGCTTAATTTGGTCCTTGTATCTCTTGCGTTGGACACCACCATCTCTCTTGCCCTGAGTGAGTTCTCCTTAGATACTGCTTTCGGTAACCTGGAATTGTCCATGCGAGGCACGTGGCCTGTCCAGTGGAGCTGGCTGAGCAGCAAAATGGCATCAGGGCCTGAAAGTTGTGCATGTAGAGTTATGCATGACTGCGTGATTATATGAAATGTTAAATTAAATAAGTTGTACAGAAATGGAAATAAAAAAAGTGATTTCTGAGGCACTATCGAGGGGTTGAATGTCCATTAGGAAACTGGATGGCAGAGGTGAAGTTGTTCCTGAATCGTTGAGTGTGACTTACTCTGATCCTGTGCAGTGGTCCCCATGAACCAGACGGTGATGCAGCCAGTTACAATGCCCAGTTACAAATTCGAGTGATTTTGGAAATTCCTGATAGCCACTGTTGTGTCTTCTTTGTAGCTGTATTGATATACTGGCTCCAGTTTTGATCCTCAGAGATATTGACAGCCAGCAATTTAAAATTGCACACTCTTTCCACTTCTGATCCCTCTATGAGGATTGCTGTGTTGTGTACCCTCATCTTGCCTTTTCTGAAATCCACAATTAGCTCTAAGGATAGATTTTCATCAACACAAGGGGGATTCAGCACTCCATACAAGCATATGCAAATATGATCATGGGTAGACATTGCTGAATGGAAATGAAGGGGTCAGGACATCCATGGTCGACTTTGACAGACGGAGGCCTCATAAGACAGCGCCCCACACCGCCACAGCAAGACTGATGAGTAGCAGTTGCCAAGACTTCACCACCCTCTCCACATAAACAATGTCCATCACTGAGACAGACGCTTCTGGCTTCTTCCAATAACAGAGATTTCACCTTTCCACCAATCCTCCATCACTGCGATTGAAAACTACCCATTTTCTTTCTTGTCATTCTGATGGGTTATCAATCCGCAATGTCACTGTGATTCTCCCCCACCCGCTGCCCGACTTGAGTATTTTCCATATATTCTGCTCTTGTTGTGATGTAAGAGCAATGGACTCCCCAGTGTGCAGCTTTGCCAAAATTCACAGTGTCCTTCTCTCCATATTTCCATGCCAGATCAACATTAACATCATCTGTTAATGATGCAAGCAATGCTTGAAATATAGTGAAATGTTGTTGCAACGGGAGTGCAGTCAGGATTGGAATAGGATATCAGGGGAAAGTTCACCTTCACAAATAACTAGTATCAGAATATGAAAAATGGACATTTTCTGAGACATCCATCGCTGTCAATTCCAGTGTCTGTGAACAGAATTTTACTTTCTGCCTAATATCCATGTAAGCATTGAATTAATTCATGTAATCTCAAACACTGAATGTTGAAATGCAGTTATAATATTCTTTGTCCGTTGAACCATTTAACATTTTGACTATGTTCTCTGTTCCCATGGAAGATGTTCAACAGAAACACAAGGAGACTCTGCGGGCACAAACTGAAACACTGAGAGTGAACACGATCCTGATGAGGGAGAAGGTGAAGGTTTTCCAGCTGGTTGATCGATACGCTGAGCTCACGGTCATTTCTACTGTTCGAGATCGGAGACTGGTGGAACATGAGCTGCTGGCAAGAGGCAGAGACCACGAGGAGTGGAGACAGAAACATCTCCGCAGAGAGCTGGAAAAAATCCGGACTGATCAGTTACTCCAGAGCAGCTTTTCCCGGAGTAAATCCAAAACTGGGAATTCAGCAGCAGTGGCTGGAGTCCTGGGGATTGGGAAAACAACAATGGTACAAAAGATTGTTTATGACTGGGCCACGGGGAAAATATACGAACAATTCCAGTTTTTCTTCAGTTTCAAATTCCGGGATTTAAACACCATTAACTGTCGAATAAACCTGAGGGAACTGATTCTGGATCAGTATCCTTACTTTGGGAATATCCTGAGAGAGGTCTGGAAGAACCCAGAGGGATTGCTGTTTATATTCGATGGTTTGGACGAATTCAAACACAGAATCGATTTTGCTGACAGTCGGAGAGATACAGAACCCAAGCACCAGTGCCCAGATCCCGAGTGGTGGTGTGAAGTGTCTGACATTGTGTACAGTTTAATCCAGGGCAAGCTGCTCCCAGGGTGTTCAGTGCTGGTGACCACCCGTCCCACTGCGTTACATTTATTGGAAAAGGCAGAGATCAGTGTCTGGGCTGAAATCCTGGGATTGGTTGGTGAGGAAAGGAAGGAATATTTCAGCAGGCATTTTGAAGATCAGACGGTGGCGGCAGCTGTTTTCAAACATGTGAAGGAGAACGAGATCCTGTACACCATGAGCTACAACCCTTCCTACTGCTGGATCCTCGCTCTGGCACTGGGCCCCTTCTTCACACAAAGAGTCAGGGACCCGCAGCGAGTTCCCAAGACCATCACCCAACTGTACTCCTACTATATTTACAACATCCTGAAAAACCACGGCCGTGAGATTGAGAACCCCCGTGATGTGTTACTCAGGGTTGGTCAGATGGCCTTCAGTGGAGTGTCCGAGAAGAAGATTGTGTTTACAGATGATGATTTGATCAACCACAATCTGCAGCCTTCCCAGTTCCTGTCTGGGTTCCTGATGGAGCTTTTGGAGAGAGAGGATTCTGCCTGGTGTGTGGTGTACACATTCCCACACCTCACCATCCAAGAGTTTGTAGCTGCAGTCGCACAATTCCTGAATCCACATCCCGGGGATATCCTGATATTCCTCAATGAAGCCCACAACACGACAGATGGACGATTTGAGGTATTTCTTCGTTTTGTTGCTGGTCTCTCCTCCCCAATGACAGCTCGGGGCCTGGAAGAGTTTCTGGGTCCATTTCCTCATGAAACAACCTGCCAGGTGATTGACTGGGTGAAGAAGAAGGTTAAACACCAGAGTTCAAACACAGAGAGTGAAGCTGGTAAAAGAAGCCTCCTGAACACATTGCACTATCTGTTTGAGTCTCAGAATCTTGGACTGGCTCAGGCCGCACTGGAATCAATGGAATCACTTTCATTCCGTGGAATGACACTGACCCCGATTGACTGCGCGGTCCTGTCTTATGTCATCGGACTCCGTGACACAATAAAACACCTCGACCTGGAGTACTGCCTTGTTCAGAGTGAAGGAATCCAGCGGCTGGGACCCGGGCTGCACAAGTGCCAGGATTTGAGGTAACTTGACTTATCTATCACTCTGTTCCATTGTGTTGTTTCAATGTCAAGGGATTTGGTTAAAACTATAGTAAATGAGGTTCTGAAAAATTGTGACAAATGCCCTAGTGATTGGCCACTAATTCCCCAAGTACAGGAGGTTTCTGTGATTCCTTGTGAAGGGCTGTTAGAGACTTTGTCAGTTCTGAGAACACCGGCCTTTGGTTTAATGATAATAAATCACAGGAATGACCGTGTTTCTCGCTGCCTGTGACACGTCCATTGACAATGTTCCTTCTCACTGTTACTGACACCCAGACCGACACTGACTGCAGCAGGTGGGTCAGAGATTCACACTCCCTTCCCGGTGAGGGACAAGAGACAGTCCTCAGACTGTCCCATTGAGAAGGAAAGAAATACCATTGTGAGATTGTCCTCCCCTGCCCTTCCTCTTGTGTGACTATCACCATCAGTCCACCTGTGTGACTGTGCTCACTACCAGATACCCAGACCCCATGGGCAAATCTTCTCTCCCGACTGTGGGCCTCAGTTCAGACCCACCTCTTCCATGAAATCTTTTTCTGTATCCTCTCGTCTTGTAGGATTAACTTTTCCCATCCTCCTTCCTCCTGTGGGATCTCTCTTCCCATCGAGTTTTCCTCAGGTGCGGTCTCTTCCACCATTCCCATCGACAGTCTCCCAGTCATAAATTTTCCACACTGTGGGACTTTCATCCATCATTCCTCCCTGCTGCTTCTGATGCTCCCAGGCCAATAACACTTCTCTAACCGTCAGAAATGAGACAGAATATGTGTATTTTACAGGATCACACCAACAGATTAAATTACTGATACTCGGTGAATACCCTGGAGCTGGGCAGAGAGGGACGTTGACAGTGATGGGAACACTGATCAGTGATTTACTGAAGGGTATAGTGGTTCCTGAAATACCTGATTGAGAGTAATTCCCTCAGACCCTCATCAATTCATCAATTTGTTTAGCAATCTGTCTGTTTGTGTTTAGACTTGTGGGGAATGAACTGGGAGATTCAGGAGTGAAACTGGTGTCTGCGGCTCTGAGGAACCCGGAGTGTAAAATACAGAGACTGGGGTAAGTACCAGTCTGTGGGAGATTGTGTTTACAGTCACTGAGTGTCTGACACTGAACATTAATGTGAACAGTAATTGAGATACAGATAAATTCTGGGAATTTGTACCACCTCCTCTCTCTGTGTCCTTCACCTTCTCTCATCTCCAGGTTGGACAATATCGATCTCACAGTTTCTGGTGCCGAGAATCTTGCCTCTGCTCTCAAAACAAACCGATCACTGATGGATCTGAACATGGGTCGTAATAAACTGGGAGATTCAGGAGTGAAACTGGTGTTTGTGGCTCTGAGGAACCCGGAGTGTAAAATACAGAAACTGTGGTAAGTACCAGACTGTGGGAGATTTTGTTTACAGTCACTGGGTGTCTGACACTGAACATTAATGTGATCAGTAATTGTGTTACTGATAAACACTGGGGATTTTTACCGTCTCGTATCTCACTGTGTCCTTCACCCTCACTTTCTCTCATCTGTAGGCTGAGAGATAACAGTCTCACAGATTCTGGTGTCGAGGATCTCGTCGCCGCTCTCAGTACAAACCCATCACTGACAGAGCTGGATCTGAGTGAAAATAAACTGGGAGATTCAGGAGTGAAACTGGTTTCTGCGGCTCTGAGGAACCCAGAGTGTAAAATACAGAAACTGCTGTAAGTACCAGACTGTGGGAGATTGTGTTTACAGTCACTGGGTGCCTGACACTGAACATTAATGTGATCAGTACTTGTGTTACTGATAAGCACTGGGGATTTGTACCATCTCCTGTCTCTCTGTGTCCTTCACCCTCACTCTCTCTCATCTCCAGTCTGTACAATGTCGGTCTCAGGGATTCTGGCGCCGAGGATCTCGCCTTCGCTCTCATTACAAACTCATCACTGATGGTGCTGGACCTGGGATTAAACTCGCTCACAGACAAATCTGTCCCGGCTCTCCGCCGCGTCATACTGACCCTCCCGAGTCTGGTGCGGATCGGGTGAGTGCTTGTGTGAATGTTCAATGTGATGAAATATCAGCGGATCCGCGGGTTTTCTGGTGAACTTTGTCTGTGAGTGGTGTTGAAACATTATCCCCGGTCCCCTGTTACTGGCACTGTTGTGTAATCTGTTTATTTCATCGCTATTCCCGCATCTGTTTCAGTTGCACTGGAATCGGTTCAGTCCAACAGGAGAGAGGGAACTGAGATCTCTGCAGGAACCCAGACCAGCACTGAGAGTGGAGTTGTGAAGATCTGAATGTGTGAACAGCCCTGCTCGCTGGATGAGGACATGTTGGCCGATTTCCTGCAAAACACGTTTAATTTCTAACTGTTCTAACAGATCCTGGCTTCAGCCGAGCTCTCTGTGATCTCAGAGGCGGTGCCGCAGTGACATGATTCCGTGCCCTATCTAGTTCAAACATTCCTTAATTTACATTTGTCATGATGAAATCAATAAACTGCTGTAACTTCCTGCATTGGTGTCGGACCTGAGTCTCACTAGGGGAGAAACAGTGACCTGGGGTTACTGCTGCCCCCCGCACTCGGTGAACTGCAATAATGGTTCTGAGCTCCTCACACTGGTACAACAGCGTCTCAGAGATTAGGCGCCCACAGACAGTTAACATCTACTGTAATGTCAGACGTGATTTCACTGAGTTCCCAAGTACGAATGGGATGCGGGATGGAATACCGGCATTCAGCACAGGGTGAAGTTCCAACCGCATCGTCCCATCACACACTCCCGGGGTCAGACACAGAGTGAAGCTCCCTCAACATCATCCCATCACACACTGTCGGGGTTAGACTCAGAGTGAAGCTCCTTCCACACCTTCCAACACACACTTCTGGGGCAGACACAGAGTGAAGCTACCTCAACACCGTCCCATCACACACTCCCGGGGTCAGACAGAGAGTGAAGCTACCTCAACACCGTCCCATCACACACTCCCGGGTTCAGACACGGGGAGAAAACACGTCTCTGCAGTGTGAGATATACCAAAAGAGTTCTTGAGCTGAAACAGATTACAAAGGACATTCTCATTGTGTTCACCTTGGAACTGTAGCATAGGGAACCACAAACACACACACACACGCACACTCAATGAAGTGGTACAGCTGCGCCTCAGTTCCAGGCTGAGATTGTCCAGTCCCCAGGATCTCTTCAGTCCCTATCCCCATCCAGGCTGACCACCGCTTCCTTGCACCCGAGATACACCAACTCTCCTGACCCCAGCCTTCCTGAGCACTCTCCTGGCTTTGCAGACAAAATTGACAAAAGAGATTGGAAGCTCATATACGGTATACTATCAGACCTGCATCCTCAATGGTCGGAAACAGCAGAGGGTCAGACACAGAGTGTATGCCCCTCCGCAGGGCCCCATCACGCTCTCCACGGATCAGATACAGAGTGAAGATCCCTCTGCAATGTCGCATCACACAGTCTCTGGGTCAGACGCAGAGTGAAGCTCCCTCCGCATCGTACCATCACACATTCCCAGGGTCAGACACAACGTGAATCTTCCTCCACACCGTCCCATCACACACTCCCACGGTCAGACGCAGAGTGAAGCTTCCTCCACATCGTACTATCACACATTCCCAGGGTCAGACACAACGTGAATCTTCCTCCACACCGTCCCATCACACACTCCCACGGTCAGACGCAGAGTGAAGCTTCCTCCGCATCGTACTATCACACAATCTCTGTGTCAGACAGAGAGTGTGGTTTACTCCACATCGTCCCATCAGAACCCTCCAGGGTCAGACACTGAATGAAGCTCTTTTTAAATCATCCAATTACATACAACTGGGGGTCAGAAACACAGTAAATCTCCCTCTCCATTATCCCATCACACACTCCCGGGTTCTGAGACAGTGAAGTTCTCTCCGCACCATCCCATCGCACACTACCGGTGTCAGACACAGAGTGAACCTACCTACACCACGTCCCATTACACACTCACAGGGTCAGACATTGAGAGAATCTCTGTACACACCATGAAATAACCCACTACCGGGGTCAGACATTGAGAGAATTCCCTCCACACTGTATAATAACACAATCGCAGGTCAGACTTTGAGAAAATCTCCCTCCAGACTGTCCCATCGCACAATTCCTGTGTCAGACACAGAGTAAGGCTCCCTCCACATTCACCCATCACACACTGTTTTAGCGTGGAAGCTTCGTTTGGAGTTTTTCTGCCAGTTTGGACTGGGTTCGTTGACGGCTCCCAGCTGCAGCTGCTGGCAATTCGCCAGGAGACCGGTTTGCTCCAAACAACGGAGACAAACGCCATTGCTCCCCCACTGACATCGGGACAACGCCCCTCCTCTTTTATCGTCGTGATTCTCGTTCGGAGTAGGAGCCGGAGCATCTGTTGAGAAGTCTCGACCTCTCACGGCCTGGAAGTTCTGCAGGACCGACGGAGCCTTTCCTGGCGCTGGAATTTCTGGCGCCGAGCCAGCAAGTTACCGTCGAGTACAAACTTTTCAGGCCAGTCACTCAACTCGTTCCAGGACTTATAACCGACACATCGGTATATCTCCAGATTTGGACATAGTGTCACCATGCCGGGCCGTTCTCCACGGAGTTGCAGGCCTTCGGGGAGTTGGACAAAGGCGGCTGCATCTCCGGCCTCGGACAACGCCTTGTTTTGGTCGGTGAAAGGAGAACGCGAGTGCAATGTATTTTGAATCTAAGAACCGCCCTGCAAAATATATGTGGCGGCTCTGGAGGACTTGTTTGGGAAAGGTGGCATTTTGGCCACAGAGAATGAGTTCGGGAAGGCAGTGTTTTATCTAGAGAATGATGAGTTAGTACACCGGGATCTTAGTTGGGGGGGATCACGGTGGAAAACATCCTTTTAAAGATGGAGCTGGTGACATTTCCACGCAGCGAATTGTCTTCGGACACGTTAAGCGTTTAATCCCCAACGAGGTCCTGCTTCCCGCACTAGACAGCTTGGGACAAGTACGGTCAGATATAACTTCAGACTCAAATTTAAGAGACACACCCTCCGTAACGTAATCTCTTTCCGGCGTCAGGTGTTCATGCAGCTGGAAATGGAGGACGAAGTTGAGGGCCGGTTTACTGTCCGGCCCGAGGGGGTAGACTATCAGGTGTATTGGAACTCTGAGCGCCCACGGTACCATGCGTGCGGGGAGGTGGGGCACTTTCGGAGGGACTGTCCTAGCACTCGAAAACCCAGGGAGTCCATTTCGGGAACCAGTGCCCCAGCTAACTCTGCCCCTGATCCCATCCCTGTTCCTACACCTGTGCCGGCCTCTGCTCCTGCCCCTGACCCTGTCTCTAACCCTGTCCCTGTTCCTACGTCTGTTCCAGTCTCTGCTACTACCCCTGTGGTTCAGGCGGGTGCTCCTGGGGCTACGTGCAGGAAGGTGGGGCACTTTCGGAGGGACTGTCCTAACACCCGAAACCTTAGGGTGTCCACTTGGGGCAACAGAGCCCCAGCTACCTCTGCCCCGATCCTATTCCTGTGCCTGCACCTGAGCCGACTCCTGCTTCCTGCTCCTATTCCTACGTCTGTTATAGTCCCTGCCCCTGCCCCGTGGTTCAGGTGGGAGATCTTGAGGCTACGTACAAGGAGGTTCAGGCGAGGGACGGGGAGGAGCTTGTGCTGAGAAAGAAAGCAAAGAAGAAATCCAAACACACTAAGAAGTCGGCCCCCGAGACCGCAGAGCTCCCGCCTATTTGCCCTGAAGTGGAGCGGGAGGCTCGGGAAAGTGCGCAGTTGGAAGCGGAGAGCACCGCGTCATTGGTGAATCCGGCACCTGTGTGCGCCTCAGAAGAGAAGGGTATCTTCCCCCAAGAGGGTAGGGAATGTAGATGCGGGAAATTCCCAGGAAAGGGTGGGAATCCGGGTAGAGCTTGTGTCTAACCCTGAATCTCCAGATGTAGCCACTAGTCCTGTGGTAGGTGGTGTGATTGTGCTGAAAGTTAGTGCGAGCCCTGTTTGCACAATCGCGACAGCCCTGAAGCCCTCCACCCAGGACTTAGTAGTAAGCGATTCCCTGGGGGCAAGAGCATTAAACAGTAAGAGCGGAGAGGAGACCAAGCTCTCTCACTCTCATAATCGGGCTGCCGGTGGATCCCTAGGATCTGAGCTGCTGAGACCCAACTCATACCTGCCTCCTGGGGAGGGTGATGTACTCTGCATGCCCCATCAAATAACGACTAGCAGGGAGACCCTGGGGATGATCCCTCCATTGTCGTAACTGTGGATAAGACTGATGCGACGGTGCAGCGGAAAGGTATGAGGGAGGTACCCGCTGCGCAGTGTGGGTTTTAAGTGCAGCCGTCTGTTCGAACACACGGGGATGAAGACGGGGGGAATCTATCTGTCGTGAGGCGGTGGAGTGAGACAAAGGACATCCTCACCCCTCCAGAGAAATCCCCATTGATACCTGTGGAGGAAATGAGAGAGTTCATTCTCACCTCTGAGGGTGCAAAGCATCGGCCTAAGCTAGCCTCGCTTCGCTGGTCTGGCAAGCCGAGGCTGATGAAGTCCCTGCGAGTCATCCTTAGACGGAAGGTGAAGGGGAAGGGGAATGCTGTGTCTGGGAATGTCAGGCGGCAGCTGAAATCCTTTCCGGATGACCTGGTGAGGGACATCAGAGTGGGAATCAGCCTCGCTCCTTCGGGAGACGGTGGGTCACAGGTGAGTGGCGTTGGCACCACTGGGGCCCGGAAAGCAAAGAGAATTCTTGTTTTTTTTTCTCTCGGGCTAGTGTGGTTGAGGGCGCCTCCGCTCTCACCGGGAAGGGTGCAGGTGCTGAGTCCTAGTAAACTCCTTACATGAAGCTCACTGTAGCTGGTCTAAATTTTAATGGTAGCAGGGGTTCTCTCGGCAGATAAAAGAATCTCTCAGTCCTTTGGGATGGGTGATATACGGTGAGGTTCCTGTAGGGAACCCATACCACCGCGGGGGACGAGTCCGCTTGGCTCCTGCAGCGGCAATTAGGGGTCTACATGAGCCTCCTCAGCTCCAACTCTAGCGGGGTGACGATCCTGTTGGCCTCGACCTTCCAGCCGGAAATGGTAAAAGCTCAGGATGTCGAGCCCGGCCGCCTGCCCCATCTGGCTGTGCGCCTGGATGGTGAACCTCTGCATTTCATCAACGTGTATGCCCTGAGGGGCGGGGTGATGCAGACGCACCTATTCCCTATTCCGTCAGCAGTCCACTCTACTGAGCTCCATGGATCCTGGGAGTGGGGACTTCAAATGTACCTTCGAGGTGGGGAACCTCTGCAGTCTCCAGCGCGACACAGCATCGGGAAAGAAGCTGAAGGAGTTAGTCGGCTCCTTTGACTTGGTGGACGCCTGGCGGGATCTACATCCTGACTCTGGAGCCTTCTCGAGAAGGTCTAGAGGGAGAGATTCCCGAATAGATCGCCTCTATGTCTGTCAAGCGTACAGCTCCCCCGCGATGGCAACCTGCATGTGGCAAATGCCGTCCTCGAACCATCACCTTGTGTGGATGGAATTTGCCCCTCGGCACTGTGAGGCGTCGTGGCATCAGCGCCCGACTCCGGAGCGAACGGTCCCGAGTTCAAGGCCAGCCGGCTCCCTTGCACGCTTTCCATCCGTGCTGGCAACTCGACCTCGTGAAGATAAAACTGGAGAATGCCGCAGAAACGCCATGAGCAATCACCAGAAAGATCGGTGCAAAAGCTTGTCATGACGGCGCCCGATGACTCCACCAGGAGTTAAGGACATTCTTCTTCTTCTACTCTGAGCTGGGATCCAGACACTGGCGCTGTGAGAACCAGCTGCTGGAGGAAAGCCGACTTCGAGCGTTCTTGGTCGCCTGGAGAGAAAGACAGGGTTAATTGTTTTCATGTCGGGAGTACACTGAGACTGAACGGTTTGAGAGAACATTGCCTGACCCAGTGTATCGGAGGGGTCGTGACTGTCACGTGACATCACTGCCCACTGCCCGGTCGGAAGGCACGTCACCTGCCAATCAAGGTTTAACCCCTCCTCGCCCATCAATGCACTGTTACGGACCCGCAGGTTTCGTTCACTGTGGACTGTCACTTTAACAGAGCGCTTCAGTGAGGCAGGACTATGATGTTGTTCACTGACCGACTCGCAGCTTGTTTACCTTTAAAACAAGGACACAGACAGTCACGGTCAGGAGTCGGAAGAAGAGAGAGAGAGAGGAGCGAACCTGGAAAAGGCAGCAGTTCCAGCTTGTCGAGGCTGGGGATTTGGTACTCTGCTACACCCACAAGGGTGGAGTGATCATCAATCCGGAGCACATCGGATGTGTGGCTGTAACTCCGTATAGTCCAAAGGAGTGGATCTGGGAATGTCCTGTGGGGCCACTCGAAGTTACCCCTGCCTGGGTGTGTGATGTGGTAACCCCTTGAAGGCGGCATCCCTGTGACAGATCACTCTGGTGGTAATTCGTGTGTGGCTTTGGAACGGCTCGACGGAGGATCTTCCACCACTGATGTTTATTAATTACCACCGTGGAATTCGGCGTGATTGCCTTCTCTCTACGTTTTACCTCTCGTTATCATCGCTGTGTGTATGTTATTCAGAGCACGTCTGTCTTTCTCTAGTTCTGTACAGTCACATACAGCGTTAACCTTAGAAATAGTTAAGTGTAAGACTTCCATTAAGATATAGCACTTTCCTTCTCACTCTGTTACATGTAATGCTTGGCGAATGGCGTGGATCCGAGGGGTAGACTGTATTGGAGGGATTGTGACTGTCACGTGACAAACCTACGCACTACCTGGTCAAGGCACACCACCTGCCAAATACACACCTCACCATTGGCCCCTTTAATTAGCCTTGTACTTGGCCTCGAGCAATCGGCCTTTGTAATCGGCTTAACTCTGCTGGCACGGAGCCTTTGGCCCCTCTGTAGATTACCTGGGCTGGACCCTCCATCCCTGAGCACTATAAAGGAGCCGCGTGTGCTTTCCCTTTGCCATCTCCGAGAGACCACCCTGCTTCACTCCAGGCTGAGAACCGTGGAACGGCGCTGGAGAAATTGTTAGTGAGCTGAGCATTGAATAGGGTTGGGAGCGTTGATTACTCTCTTTAATAACACAGAGCTGTGCCTGCACAGGGTCAAGGGCTGGCGGATATCGTACAGAATTTTCCTTTGTGTGTTTGCGTGTGTGTGCGGGTGTTATGCGCGTGCACTTTGTTCCCAGGCGATTTTCCCACGTTCGTTAGTAATTGTCCGTGTGTGTTTTATTGCCGAACCGACTTTCCCCACGACTGCTGTAAATTGTGCGTGTTGCTTCTGTTGCCGTTTTCCCACGTTTGCCTTCTGTAAATAAAATCATTTTCTGTCCAAAGTCTTTGCTTCTGAGACATATCGAATCTGTTTCCCCACTTACAACACTTGCTCAGCCAATTTACATTTTTCTATGTTCATGGAATATTGGTGTTGTTTAATCGGTTTGGCTTGAACAATATCTACATCACGTACTGCAACCGCGGTTTGCTTGGGAACATTGGGAAATAAATCCTTAAACTTCAGAATTAATTCTTTCAGCTGTTGTTGTTGCTTTGGCTGCAGATGAGCCAACCTGTTATCAATGTTTTCCAGAACAACCGAGTTCATTAGCCTAACTGGGACCATGTTTGGCTTGTGAAAAGTCTCAGATGAGTCAATTGTTTCATTCTTAGGGTTACCAGATTCATATCTTTTGACAACAACACTCACAGATGGTGCCTGCTTGTCAAAATTAGGCTTTATCATATTTATGTGTACCACCTGTGTTAGTTTACGTCAGTCGGGCGTTTTAATAACATAATTCACATCATTAATTTGAGAGACTATTTCATACGGTCTGTTGAATTTCACCTGAAGTGGATTCGTCAACATTGGAGGTAAGGCAAGCACCTTATCCCCCACCTGGTATTTTCTTTTGCAAGCCCGCTTATCAAACCAACACTTCATTTTGTTTTGAGAAATCTTTAGGTTTTGTCTCAATAGACTACAGGCTTGATGTAGTTTATTTCTGAACTTCAAAACATAGTCTAACATGTACATCCCCATCAATCCACTGTTCCTTTAACAAGGTCAAAGGTCCCCTCACTCTCTGACCAAATACAAGTTCAAATGGACTAAAGCCCAGTGATCTCTGTACAGACTCTCTTACTGCAAACAAAAACAAATGTATACCTTCATCCCAGTCTTTTCCATTTTCAACATTTTAATGTCATAATCATTGTTTTGAAGGTAGAATTAAATTTTTCTAAAGCCCCTTGTGATTCTGGATGGTATGCAGATGATGCAAATTGTTCAGCTCCCAGTTCATAAACTAACTGCTGGAATAATCCAGATGTAAAATCATGTCCTTGATCAGACTGGATTTCTTTACGCAAACCAGAAAATGTAGAAAACTTGGTAAGAGCCTTCGCCACAGTTTTAGCTTTAACATTTCTGAGAGGTATTGCCTCTGGGAATCTGGATGCAGTACACATAATAGTTAGCAGATATTGATGGCCAGCTTTAGTCTTTGGCAATGGGTCAACACAATCCACTATAAATTTTGAAAAGGGTTCACCGAATGCAGGTTTAGACCACAGTGGGGCCACTGGTGTGACCTAATTAGGTTTACCCACAACTTGACAAGTGTGACAGGTTCTGCAAAAGCTCATAACATCTTTCCACAGATTAGGCCAGTAGAATTATTTCATAATCCTGTTTACCGTTTTATTCACTCCAAAATGGCCACCTAAGGGTATACTGTGGGCCAAAGTTAAAATTTCAGCCCTGTAAACTTAAGGAACTATAACTTGGTGAACAATTGACCATTCCTCACTCGCTGGTATAGCAGGTGGCCTCCACTTCCACATTAACACACCATCCTTGAAATAATACCCTGCTGGCACTTTCATAATCTCATCATCTGAGACAGCTGTTTCTTTTAAAGCTTCAATCTCAGGGTCTTGGTTCTGTTCTGCTGTAAGCTCGTCTGCGCCGGCAGACATTTTAGCCATACTTCGAGTTCCTGTGCAGGAAGGATAAATGTTAAAATCCATCTGTGGGTCGTCAGTGGTTGAGTTAGTTGTCAACTGCACTGCAGGAACAACTTTACAATCTGCCAGGTCATTCCCTAACAGCAAACTAACATCTTCCACCAGTAAACTGGAGCATAATCTGATCTTAACAGGTCCTGAAACCAACCCTGACAGTAAAGTTACCTTGTGCAATGGCACGGAAACCATGTCGCCCCCAATGACTTTAATGAGATTTACCTCACCAGTGTTAGAATCATCACCAAACTTTAGAACACCGTCTGATATAAGTGACTGAGAAGCCCCAGTAACTCAAAAAATGTTCACTGTTACCGGGGTTGACCCTTACTTTACTAATACAAACCCATCTGACATAAAATGATCCAATCCCTTCTTAACTCGGTCAGACCTCTCAGACCTTAACTGAGCCTCAATAGAATGTTCAGGACCCTGCGGATTTATAGGTGCTTCAACGTACTGACCACGGGCATTTGGGACTGCCTCCTTTTCCTTTTTCATCTTCAGGACAGAACAATCAGCCATCACATGACCAGCTTTCTTACAATAGTAACAAGTAAGACCAGAATATTTCTCCTTCAACTGTTTCACAGACTCCTGCAAAGTGGCAGCATCCTTTTCATCTAAATATGTCTTTATGTCATCAGGGACGCACCTTTTGAATTCTTCAATTAAAGCCAACTCTTTCAAGCTGTTAAAATCATCATTCACATTTTTATATGTGCACCAGCGGTCAAAACACACAATCTTCTCATAAGCAAATTCCATAAAAGTCTGTTTCACAGATTTCCTAAAATTTCTAAACTTTTGCCTGTATGATTCTGGGACGAACTCTGAGCAACCTTCTCAAAATGCTGAAAGTATTTATCAATCTCTGCCTCGTCAAATGGAGGGACGAATTTAACTTCCCAACTGGCCTCAAATTTATCACCAGAGAAAAATGCTGGACTCCTTTGCTGCAACCGCTTCATCTCCCTCTATTTTTCTGCCTCTTCTTTGTTTTTCTGCTTCTCTAGCCTCAAACTGCCTCTGCCTTTCCGCAGCCTCCAGCTTTAATTTTTCTTACTTGTACTGGCCTCAAGCTCACTAGGTTTACTTTCAGGAAACACCTCCAACTCCTCTACTTTAAACACACCATCAAATTCATAATGTTCAGCTATTATCGTCTGCATCTGTGCCCTCCTCATTGTCAATTTCACCTTAGCAAGTTTTAACCTTCTAGCAAGACTCAACAACTCAATCCTTCTGGCGTCCTCTAATGCCTCAGAGGTTGGTCAGCATCCATTGCTGCTGATTTTCCACACACAAATCAATGAAAAGGGATGAAATTGATAATTAATGAATACGCCTCCAAATCTGTTCATATACTGGATGCAGGCCCCAATTTTGTTACGAATCATAACGTTTTAGAAACGAACCAGCAGCAATAGACTATACCTGGAGTCTGTTTTTGATGTTAAAACTATCTTTATTCGAATCTACTTGTAATATAGTAACTTAAGCAAGATAAACAAAAGTTAACAGTGTTATGTGTATATATGTGTTTAAATAAAACTCCCAAACTATTGAGCTCGGGAGAAACAAGGCTTGGAGTCTTGGGATGGTAAAATATAAAAGTTCAGTTCAACCACAGAATAGGTGATGAGAGAGATATTTGAAATCCAGGGTAAGTGTTGAGAGAAGGCAATTATGTT
Organism: Hypanus sabinus; assembly: GCF_030144855.1. Taxonomy (NCBI): domain Eukaryota; kingdom Metazoa; phylum Chordata; class Chondrichthyes; order Myliobatiformes; family Dasyatidae; genus Hypanus; species Hypanus sabinus. Next base: position 246,534 of record NW_026781338.1, read on the forward strand.
GAATTCCACAGGTTCCATGGTGGTAAAACCACACAACAGTCGCTGTCGATTTTATTTGTCGTCATTCCAAACCCTCATAAGATTTATCACCGAAAGTGACTTGTCACAAGCGGTATCGTCTTCAAGTGAATTACCACACCACTCCCAGGGAAGGGTTAACACATCAGTGGTCTTCATAGGACACCCCAAATAAGATCCACTCCTATGGATCAAACACGGTGACAACTACAAATTTGATGTATGGTGAATTGATAATTAACCCGACCTTGTGGGCATAGGAAAGTTCCAAACTCTAGTTGGCCTCTAGTTCCCAGGTGTCGATCCTTCCATTTTTCCTCCTTCGTCTCTGTCTGACTCTGATTGTCTGTGTCCTTGGTTAAAACGAAACAAGCTGCAAGGGATGTAAACAAGCTGCAAGTCAGACTGATTCACCTTCGTAATCTCTCTCGCTCTATCTTAAAATGACAGTCCGCAGCAAACGAAACCCAGGGATTCATAACTATGGCCACTCCCCATTGTGAACTGACTGGTGAGACAGTAGTTGGGACGACTGAGTGAATCCCTTCCCACAGACTGAGCAAGTGAACGGCTTCTCCCCAGTGTGAACTTGCTGATGTCTCTGTAGGTTGGATGATCCAGCGAATCTCTTCCCACATTTTGAGCAGGCGAACGGCCGTTCCCCTGTGTGAACTCGCTGGTGTTTCAGTAGTTGGAATGACAGAGTGAATTGTTTCCCACAGACTGAGCAAGTGAATGGCTTCTCCCCAGTGTGAATTCGCTGGTGTGCCTGTAGGGTGGAAGATTGAGTGAATCTCTTCCCACATTCTGAGCATGTGAATGGCTTCTCCCCAGTGTGAACTCGCTGATGTCTCTGCAGGTGGGATGACTGAGTGAATCCCTTCCCACATTCTGAGCAGGTGAACGGCTTCTCCCTAGTGTGAACTCGCTGATGTACCAGTAGGCAGGATGAATCCGTGAATCCCTTCCCACATTCTGAGCAGGTGAACGACTTCTCCCCAGTGTGAACTCGCTGATGTTTCTGCCGGGTGGATGAATCAGTGAATCCCTTTCCACAGACTGAGCAGGTGAACGGCTTCTCCCCAGTGTGAACTCGCTGATGAACCTTCAGATGGGATGACTGAGTGAATCCCTTCCCACATTCTGAGCAGGTGAAGGGTCTCTCCCCAGTGTGAACTCGCTGATGACTCAGTAGGCTGGATGACTGAGTAAATCCCTTCCCACATTCTGAGCAGGTGAATGGCCTCTCCCCGGTGTGAACTGGCTGATGATTCTGTAGGTTGCATAAGTGAGTGAAGCTCTTCCCACAGTCTGAACAGGTGAACGGCTTCTCCCCAGTGTGAACTCGCTGGTGTCTCTGCAGGTGGGATGACTGAGTGAATCCCTTCCCACATTCTGAGCAGGTGAATGGCTTCTCCCCAGTGTGAACTCGCTGATGATTCTGTAGGTTGGATAACTCAGAGAATCTCTTCCCACATTCTGAGCAGGTGAACGGCTTCTCCCCAGTGTGAACTCGCTGATGACTCAGAAGGTGGGATGATTTAATGAATCTCTTCCCACAGACTGAGCAAGTGAATGGCCGCTCCCTGATGTGAACTCCCTGGTGAGCCATTAAGTCAGATGACTGAGTGAATCTTTTCCCAGAAATTCAGCAGATGACCAGCTTCTGCCTGGTGTGAACTGACTGGTGTGTCCACAGGTGGGAAAACTGATTGAATCCTTTCTCACCCACAGAACAGGTGAATGGCCTTGCCCAGTGTGAACTTGCTAATGTACCTTCAGTTGAGATGACCGAGTGAATCCATTCCCACTGTCTAAGAAGGTGAATGGCCTTTCTCCTGTGTAAAATGACAGACATGCCAGTTGGTCAGTTAACCGAGTGAATCCATCCCCACAGTCTGAGCAGGAAGGATGGTCGATTGAATCCCTTGCTCCACTTCTTAAATATCTAGACAGAGACAGCAAAACTGGCGTGTCATGTTTGAGCTTCCTGGAGACAAATTCCTTCTCGTTTTTAACCTGTAAAAAGATTTGCAAAATCCATCAATGGGTGTAGGACAACATTTCAGATGAGATTACTTGAGTTGCCAAGGTTTGATCTGGTATCACACTGTGACAGTGAGGTTCAAAACAAGCTGGACAGAGATATCATCTCCTGACTGGGCAGAGTGCTGGTATCTGGAATGACCATCAATTCTCTGATGCTCTTCCTGTCTCTATAAGAATGGGGCTTTTGGCCACCTCCAATTTGAACCCTCGCTCAGTTTGACTCTCTCCATTGGTATTATTCCCTCCTCCTGCTGAGCTGCATGGGTGCCTGGCCCCACAGTAACTGAAACAGTCTCACACAAATAGTCTTTCTTGACGTGCAACTGGGATTTTCTTTTATGTATTATTAACTTAACATGCCACAGTTTTAACACCATATAAAAAATTCCTGCTGAGCTGAATGGTTGGTCCGCACGTCTGTTAAAAAGGATTTAGAGTGAATTTTTGTATTATTTCAGGTTCTTGTCACAGTCATAGAAAATTACAACACAGAAACAGGCACTTTGGGCCATCTAGTTTATGCCAAACTATTTAAATTGCCCACTCCCATACCCTTACCATCCAGGTACCTACATGAACCTCTTAAATGTTGAAATCGATCTCGCATGCACCAGTCGTGCTGGCTGCTCATTCCACACCCAGATGACTGTCTGTGTGAAGAAGTTTCCCCTCATGTTCCACATAACATTTCACCTTTCACCCTTAACCCATGGCCTCTGGTTGTAGTCCCACCCAATCTCAGTGGAGAAAGCCAGCTTACACTTACTCTATCTATGCCCCTCTATCACAATCAAATCTCCCCTCAATCTTCTGCATTCCAAGGAATAAAGTCTGGACCTGTTCAATCTTTCCTTATAACCCAAGTCCTCCAGACCTGGCAACTTTATTGTGAATTTTCTCTGAACTCTCTGAACCTCTTTTACAGCTTTCCTGTAGGCAGGTGACCAAAACTACACACAATACTCTAAATTAGGCCTCACCAATGTCTTCTACAAGTGAACATAAAATCCATCTATTGTTGTCAGTACTTTGGTTCATGAAGGCCATTGGGCTGAAATCTTTTTTTCCGTCTCTATCTGACTGTGATACCAATTTCAGTTAATTAAGGACCTGTACTCCCAGGTCCCTTTCTTCTACAACACTCCTCCGTGCCCAACCAGTAAATGTGAAAGACCTCCCTTGGTAGGTCAGACCAAAGTGCAACAACTCACACTGGTCTGCATTAAATTCCATTTTCCATTTCTCAAACCATTTTCCCAGCTGGTCCAAATCACACTGCAAGCCATGATAGTCTTCCTCACTGTCCACTACACCATCAATCTTGGTGTCATCCACAAACCTGATGATCCAGTTAACCACACTATCATCCAGATTACAGATATAGATGACAAACAACATCAGATCCAGCACTGATTGCTGTGGCTACCACTAGTCACAGGCCTCCAGTCAGAGAGGCAACCATCTGCTACCACACTCTGGCTTCTCCCAAAGACGGTGTCTCATCCAATTTACTGTCTCATCTTGAACGGTGAGTGACCGAACCTTCTTGACAAACCTCCCATATGAGACTTTGTCAAGTGCCTTGCTAATGTGGACAACATCTGCTGCTTTGCCTTCATCCATTTCCCTGATAACTTCCTCGAGAGACTCTATAAGATTGGTTAGACATGACCTACCATGCATGCTGTCTATCCTTAATCAGTCCACATCTATCCAAATACTTATATATCGGGTTCCTGCACATAACATTCCAAGACCTTTCCCACTACTGATGTCAAGCTCACCAATGTGCAATTTCTCAGTTTATTTTTAGAGCCTTCCTTGAACAGCAGAACAATATCGGCTGTCCTCCGATCCTCCAGTACCTCACCTGCCACTTAAGATTATTTAAATATCTGTGCTTGTGCCCGGACAGTTTTAGCACTTGTCCTCTTCAGGATCCTAGGGAACAACTTATCAGGCCCTGGGATTGATCCACACTAATTTACCTGAAGACAGCAAACCCCTCCACCTCTGTAATCTGTACAGGGTCCATGAAGTTGATGCTGCTTTGCCTCACTTCTACAGAATCTATGTCCATCTCCTGAGTAAATACGGATGCAAAAAAAATCTCCCACATCGATTTTGTCTCCTCATATGGATTATCATTCTGATCCTGCAGAGGATTAATTTTTTTCCCTTGCAATCTTTTTGCTCTTAACATATCTGCAGAATCCCTGAGGATTCTCCTTCACCTTGTCTGCTGGGGCAACCTCATGCCTTCTTTTATTTCTTTCATATGTGTTCACTTGAATTTCCTGTATTTCATAAGTACTCCAGTTGTTCCTATCTGCCTGTACCTGGTATGCATCTCCTTTTTATTGATCTGGGAGAGGAAAGCCAAAGGGGTGATAGATCTGCACGGTGGAAGGTGGGGGTTAGGAGGGTTAAACTAAAGTTGCAGGGGGAATGGGAGCCTGAATAACAGAACAGATAGTGGAGAGAGTTTGTGGAGACAGATGTTGTTCAGTCCTCAAAGTCAGGAACGAAAACGTTGAGCATGGTGCAGTGAATATGCCGAGCCCTGTATATTTCAATACAAGGAGCAGCGTAGGAAAGGCAGATGTGTTCAGGACATGATCAACACCTGGAATCAACACTAGAATCTGGCAACTGTGGATTGGGACAGGCTGCTTTATGGCAAAGGTGTGCCTGGTAAATGAGAGGCCTTCAAAGCAAAATTTTGAAAGTACAAAGCGGGTATCTCCTTGCCAGAATAAAAGGTAAAGATAGAAAATGTAGGGAACTTTGGTTTGCAAGAGATATTGAGACCCTGGTGAAGCACAAAATGGAGTTGCATAACAGGGATCGACAGGCAGTTTCTTATGGAGTATAAGAAATGCAAGAGAACACATAAAAGATAAATCAGGATGGCTAAAAGAAGGCATGAGGTTGCCGTCACAGAAAAGGTGAAGGATAATCCTCAGGGATTCTAGAGATAGATTAAGAGCAAAAGGATTTCAAGACACAAAGTTGGTCCTCTGGATGACCGGAATGGCAATCCACGTGTGGAACCAAAGCAGATGGGGGAGATCTTAAATAATTTTTCATCTCTGTTTACTCAGGAGATGGACAAAGATTCTATGGGAGTGTGGAAAAGCCGCATTAAAATCATGGACCCTGCACAGGTTAAGGAAGAGAAGTTAATTGGCTGTTCAACATAGAAATCTACAGCATATTCCAGGCCATTCAGCCTAAGATGTTGTGACAGCCATGTAACTTTCTCTGGAATCTGCCTAGAATTCCAATCTAGTGTTCTGTGCTATAAGAAATAAATCAGGATGGCTAAAAGAAGATGCCGAGCGCATCATTGGAGCCTCCCTGCCCTCTATTGTGGACCTGTACTCTTCCAGGTTGAAGAAGAGTGCGGGGAACATCATAAAGGACTCCTCCCATCCTGCGCATGGACTGTTTGAACTGCTTCCGTCTGGTAGGCACTTCAGATCCCTCCAGACTAAGACTAATAAGCACTGGAGAAGTTTTCTCCTTACTGCGGTCACTTTGCTGAACAGTTGACTGCCAGTTAACTGTCAGCTAACTATTACTTGGATTGCACTACCTGTATGTATAATCTATATTTTCATTTATATTTATCATTATTATTGTTATGAGCAGAGAGGCAACATCTGCTGGAAGTAAATTCCTTGTGTGTGTACAGGTACTTGGTGATTAAAGTCTGATTCTGATTCTGAGGTTGCCCTCACAGAAAAGATGAAGGATAATCCTCAGGGATTCTAGTGATAGATTAAGAGCAAAAGTATTGCAAGGGAGAAAGTTGGTCGTCTGGAAGACCAGCATGGCAATCCATGTGTGGAAACAAAGCAGAGAGGGAGATCCTTATTTTCTTTCATCTCTGTTTCCTCAGCAAATGGGAGACAAAGTCAATGGAAGTGTGGAAAAGCAGCATTAACATTGTGGACCCTGTACACACTAAAGTAGAGGAGGTGGTTCCCATCCTGAGGCAGATTAGGGTGGATAAATCTCCAGGGTATGGCCAGGAGCTCCCTCAGACCCTGTGGGAGGCAAGAGCAGAAATTGTAGGGGCCCCAGCAGAGATAATTAAGTCATCTTTAGTGATGGGGGTGGTAATAGAGGATCGGCGAATAACCGAAGTTGCTTTGCTCCTTCACATAGGACAGAGATATCTACAGCACATTACAGGCTCGTTGGCCCACAATCCTGTGCCGACCATGTAACCTACTCAAGAAACTGCCTAGAATTTCCCTCGCACACAGCCCTCTATTTTTCTATGCTCCAAGTACCTATCCAAGAGGCTGTTAAAAGACCCCATTGTATCTGCTTTGACAACCACTGCTGGCTTACATTCCACGCACCCACCACTATCTGAGTAAAAAAAAAACCTTACCCCTGACATTGCCTCGGTATCTATTTCCAAGCACCTTAAAACTATGCCCCCTCGTGTTAACCATTTCAGCCCTGGGAAAAAAACCTCTGGTTATCCACACGATCAATGCCCCTCATCATCATATGCACCTAAAAAAGGCTCCAAACATACACAAAGAAATTATACATTGGATGGACGACTTGTTAGAAGTATATAGTACCATGAGAGTATAGATAGGGCAAATGCAAGCAAGAGCTGAGTGATCCCAAGGAAGTGAAAACATTGAGGACACAACAGTGGCTGGAATGAGAAGCCAGAGCCAACATAAAAGTCAAACAGAGGGCAAACAAAAGAGCAAAAACTATTCGGAAGCTTTTAGAACCTAACAGAAGATGACAACAAAAAAGTCAGATGAGCTCAGTGTGTGGAATTGTGATTTGTAGTCATTAATGGATCTCAGTAGCACCCAACAGTCTGAGGCATTTAGAGGAACAAAATATCCGGGGCTTCAATTTCTCTTGAAAATCAAGGTTCCCTGGACCAGTTACCTTTCAACTTTTTACTTTGGCAGGCACATGCAAGCTCTATATCCCTAAAATTTCACTTCTGAACAAGTCCCCATTTACCAAGTACTCCGTTGCCAGGAAACAGCCTGTCCCAAACCACACTTGTCAGATCCTTTTTGATACCATCAAAATTGACCGTTCTCCAATTTAGAATCTCAACCCGTGGTCCAGACATCTCTTTTTCCAACTTTACTTTGAATCTCATGGTATGATGTTTACTAAATTCTGTCAGCAGCCCTGGATCATTTCCTAACAGCTTATTGCACACTTCTACGTCGGGAATTCTACGTACTAAGGGCACATTTGACAAACTTTACTCCATCTAGTCCTTTTACAGTATGGGAGTCCCAGTCAATATATGGAAAGTTAAAATCACTTACTGAATTATCCTTTGTTCCTTGGCATGGTCTGTGATCTCTCTACAAATTTGTTCCTCTAAATTCCTCAGACTGTTGGGTGTAAACAAGTCCCAATAATGGCTACAATATCACAATTCCTGTCCTGAGCTCATCTGGCTTTCTTACGAGGCTTCTTGCATTGTGATATACACAGCTCATCACAGTCATTGCACCATGCTCAACCATTTGATTGCTGACTCTGCCAGCAATTATTCTGACTGGTGTCAAGAAAACAAACTCTCCCGCACTGTCACCAAAACAAAGGAGCTGATTGTGGACGACAGGAGGAATGGAGACAGGCTGATATCATTGGATCTGCGGTTGATACTGACATCATTGGATCTGCGGTTGAGAAGGTGAACAGCTTTAAGTTCCTCAGCATAAACGTCAGCAGGCATCTCAGATTGTCTGTACATACCGGCTGTGTTGTGAAAAGAGCACAGCAGCACCTCTTCCACCTCAGATGGCTGAAGAAGTTCGGGATGGGGCGAAATCCTAGGAATTTTCTACAGGGAAACAATTGAGAGCACCCTGACTGGCTGCATCACTGCCTGGTATGGGAACTGTACTTCCCTTAATCACAGGAACCTGCAGAGAGTGGTGTGGACAGCCCAGTGCATCCGTAGTTCTGAACTTTCTGCCATTCAATACATTTACACAGACACGTGTGTAAAAAGGGCCCAAAGGATATTGGGAGCCAAATTCACCACAACCACAAACTGTTCGTGCTGCTACCATCCAGGAAACGGTATCACAGCAAAAGGACCAACAGGCCCTGGGACGTCATCTTCCACCAGGTCATCAACCTGATTAATTCATGCAGATACAATTGCATTTCGATGTTATATTGACTGTCCTATGTACAAACTATCTATTATAAATTACTATAAATTACACATTGCAGATTTAGAAGGAGATGTAATGTAGTTTTCTCCCTCTCATGTTTATGAAGTATTTATGTAATAAAGTGAATTCAATTCGATTCACCCTCTCCACTATCTGTTCTGTCATTCTGGCTCTCATTCCCCCTACAACTTATTTTAATCATATCACCCCCCCCACCCCACACACCACGCTACATCTAGCAAGCCTAAGATATTAGTCGCCTTTTGTTCTGTTCCCCTAACTAACGAATCCCCTATCACCCCTTTGATTTTCCTCTGCCAGTTAATTCTCCCCACAACACTTTCTAAAGTGGTCTACCTGTTGTTGTGGGGGATGGCCATAAGATTATTCAATGATGACCATTTAACCGCATTCCCCTTCCTGACTCTCACACAGTTTCCTGTGCCCTGCACCTTAGGTGCAACTCACCTCACTTCATGTCACATCCATCACCACATCCAACTGCCGGATGATGTGGAATTCATCTACCTCAAGTTCCAACACCTTAAAGTGCAGGGTTACAAGCTGCAGCTGGATGCACATCTTGTCAGTGAAGGCATCAGGGACACTGGATGTCTCCCCTCCTTCCCTCTAATATCTCCTCTAATTTGGAATAACCAGTGTGCACATAAATCTTGTACTGTGCATTTTGTTGCCAGTGACAATATGTGCACAGTGAGTTTTATACAGAGAGGTATTCATCTTATGAGCTAGCAAATCACTGTCAATAGGAACTTTGATCTCCTCTGGGTCCAGTCTAGTTCATCTGCACTCTCACACAACCTATGTAGCAGGCTTGTAACTGGAAATGAAGGATTTTCTCAACAAAACTTTTGCATACTGTCCATATGTAGTTTGCTTGCTAAATTATGTTTAAAAAGTCAGATTTCCAAATATAACTCCACTTCTTCCACCTTGCAAATTCTCCAGCAATTTTTCATCACCAACAATGCACACAGGTATCACCAGTTTCTGTATTCTACATAAATATTTTCCCTGAAGTCTCCCCCATGTGACTTACAGTGATGGTAAAGCCAATGAATATGAAGGGAAGGGCAGTAGTCTGTCTCATTGGAGTCCGGCACATTTGTGATGTGAAAGTTACTTGTTGCCCAGGACAAAGGTGTTTGATATCATTATGTACCCAAAGAGAATGGGACAAAACATATTCTCACCGGTAGAAAAGTCCAGAACAAGAACACACACAAAATGCTGGAGGAACTCAGCAGGCCGGGCAGCATCTATGGAAAAGTGTACTAAAGCTGAGTTCATCCAGCAATTTATGTTGCCAGCAATCCAGATGCAATCCAGCATCTGCAGATGTTCTCTTGTTTGTGATTGAGGAAAGAACAAAGGTGATATTCTCAACTGGTGATGTAAAAGATTTTGTTCCCTTTCTCCGAGTTCCTGATCCTTGCATTTAGATAGCTGGAGCTCAGCTCTGTCTGAGAGATCCATCGGTTCCCATTCCCTCATCAGCCGGAAGCATCCCGGGGTCCGTGTACGGATCGTGGGGCTGAGAGAGGGGAGAGAGCAGGACTGTCCCGGGAGTGCGGGTAAGGGTGTCCGGATTTCACAGGAATCGTCCCTCAGTCGCTGTTTACTTAAAAACGTAGAGGATCGCTCTTACCTGCACCCGGTATTTGCAAGGCCTTCTGTGCACTGTGCGCATGCGTGGTACTTGGGGACGTCATCAACCCTGACGCTTGCGCATTTGTTCGGTGCTTCAGAGTAAGCGAAATTTTAAATGCACTGCCTTATGGGTAATCACACTGCCATTAAAGATTTCTGCAGGCACTGTTTCAATATACATACCTCATTTTTTTCGTGTGTGTATAGAAAATTCTGCAGCTGTTTTAACGCAGAAAGCGGCTCCCATAAACAATATACTCAATATCAACGTGTATCATATGCCAAAGTAAAATGCAGTTATAAAACACAGGAGATTCTGCAGTTGCTGGGAATACAGCGACGCATACACACACAATGCTGGAGGAATTCTGTAGTTCAAGCAGCAACTAAGTAGCGGAGTACACAGCCTAAGCGTGCAGAAGCGGCGCGGCCTAAACGTTGTCCATTTCTTCCTCTCCACATTTGCTTCCGGATCTGTTGATTTCCACCAGAGTTTTGCAGAAATTAACCACATTTCTTTAGGTCAACCAGTTTCCAAATGTTTCTGATCTTTCTTTTGTAGCCACATCCTGCTGGCTTGACTCCTCCTCTTAAACACTAGACCCCATCTCTCTCTGGAGCCCCAAAGCCCCGACTCAGGCTGGCAACACTTTGGTTTCTGACTCGAAGTTTCACTCGCTAGTCTGCTGTCAGAATTTAGTGGAGCATTTTGTTGCGAGACCGCAGATTCGTTCACTGTGAATGTCGCTTTAAGTGCCTGAGTGAGGCGGGACTGTGACGTCAGTCACACACTGCGGCAGCCTGAGGGAGAGGGAGTGGAGAGAGAGAGAGAGAGAGAGAGAGAGAGAGAGAGAGAGAGAGAGAGAGAGAGAGAGAGAGAGAGAGAGAGAGAGAGAGAGAGAGAGAGAGAGAGAGAGAGAGAGAGAGAGAGAGAGAGAGACGAGAGAGAGAGAGAGAGAGAGAGAGAGAGGGAGGAGAGACAGACACACACACAGGCACAAGCTGTTGGAACTTCAGCTTGCCACTTCTAAAGTTGGAGCTCTTCCACGCCCAGAAGATTGGGTTGATTATCGGCACGCAGTGCACAACGGATGTGTGACTGTCACTTCGTATCATCCATATGTGTGGATTTGCTGGAGTATCCTGTGGTATCACTTTTGTTGGCCCCTACCTGGAATCGGGGGTGTTCTGTGGTAACCACTTGGAAACGATATTCCTGTGACTGTCACCTGGTGATATTTCTAAGTGGATTTCGGAACTAATCGACGGATAAGATCATCGGCGACTGTTATTTTGTTTACCCAGCGTGGAATGTGTGTGGAATTCTTCGTAATTGCTTTCTCTCTACATCTTCGTGTGGATTTACAAATCTCTCCTTTCACTCACTTATTCCGTGGATTACTGAACTTTTTCCACGTTACCATCTGGAGACATTAAGCATTGTTTCCCAAGCTTGATAGTTTGGGAGCTATATATACGCATTACACTGTTAACTTCTGTTCATTTCGTTTAATCTTTTATATTTGGAGTAGATACTAATAAAAGATAGTGGGTTTCACATCGAAACCAGACTCCATTAGTGATCTATTGCTGCTGGTACGTAACAATTGCAACAACCCAGCTGTCTGAGGCACAGTCCTTTAAAATTGGTGGAAAATGACCCAAAACGTTGAAAAGAGCGCCGAAGAAGGAGTTTTAATCAACTTCGTCCGGAGCCCTGAACAACGTCACAACCACAGTGAGCTCATCGTCTTGTTCAGCCCGGAGACAATCATGCAGGGAATTCATGCTGGTGTATAAGATGATGAGAGGCATTGGTCGTGTGGATAGTCAGAGGCTTTTTCCCAGTCTGAAACAGCTAACACGAGGGGGCATAGATTTAAGCTGCTTGGAAGTAGGTACAGAGGAGATGTCAGAGCTAATTTTTTTAAGCAGTGGTGTGTGTGTGGAATGCACTGCCAGCGACGGTGGTAGAGGCGGATACAATAGGAACTTTTAAGAGACTTTTAGATAGGTACATGGAGCTTAGGAAAATAGGTGGCTATGCGGTAGGGTAATTCTAGGCTGTTTCTGGAGTAAATTACATGGTCGGCACAACATTCTGGGCCAAAGCATCGGTAATATGTTATAGATTTCTGTGATTTTATGAAATTCAAGGGAAATCTCCTATCCCCCAGAGTGGTGACTAGTTGCAACCTGTAATCTCAGAGAGAGTGAAAGGGGAACGGCATATACTGATATGGAAATGAAACTTGGGCAGGAACCAGATGGGCCGAGTGGCCTTCCTAGTATACAGTGTGAGTGTGGTGGAGACAGTAAGTACCTGAGACGCGGGATTTGATACAGAGCTGATTTACCTTTCACAGATCCACAATATTAAACACCAGTCTAGTTTAAGGCTAACATCAGCAGAACAGACTCCTCCAATGCTCAGTGACCAGGGTTCAGTCCTGGGTGCGATGAGCAGCCGCCAGAACTGCAGAATCTGACAGTAACAGTCCCTCATGAACCTGCAGCTGTCTTCAGTCACCGTGATGGTTAAACATTTAACACGGAGCTGATTTGAACTTCCTCCCTGATGTGAAGTTGCTGGTGTTGCAGCAGCTGGGATGATTGAGTGAAACTCTTTGCTCACTCCGGACAGAAATGTGGCCTCTTTTTATTGTAAACACACCGGAGCGTCACAAGGTGGGTTAACTGAATGAGTCTCTTCCCACACACGGAGCAGGTGAACGGCCGCTTCCCAGTGCGATAGCTGTTGGTGTATCTGTGATGGCCAACTGAATCCCTTCCAAAATGAGAGCCAGTGATTGACGTCACTGTGCTCGGAACGTCATGGCGATGTATCCAATCAGATCACGGACATGGTCACGTGTTCGGGCTCTCCTTGTCGCGAGTGTGGCGCTGTCTTCTCCAGCATCTCCGCCTCCACATTCAAGGATCGGCGGCATTCAAGCGCTGGTGAACTGACAGATACAGCGGAACTAACGTGTTGTTGTGTTTGTGATTCCCATACACAAATCCTTTGCCTTTTCTACACTGTTAAAAGTTTACAAAGCACGTCAGTGGGTGAAGGACAACATTTCAACTCAAATAACTTTAGCGTCCATGGTGCCTTCGTATAAATAAAACATTTTCACAGTTCAAAACAAGTTGGAGGAACAAGACTTCTAACTGGCCACAGTTCCGACATCAGGCACAATATCAAACTCTCCGCTTCCCTCTCTGTGTCAAAATGGATCATTCCTCCCCTTCATCAGTCTGTGACTTGGCTCAGTCTGTCTGTCTCCTTCGCATTCTGAGCATGCGCCACACACCCACTGAGATCACATTTTATTTACACGGCTGTGACTAGAGACTTTCTGATTTTTATGTCCCTCGCGGCATTTGACGGTGGTAAACTCAGAGACAGCAATGGTATTGAACATCGGGAATAGGTGATTAGGCTTTTTCGTTGGAGATGATAAACTGCCGGTAGTGTGTGTCTGGATGAGTGGATCGTTTTCAGACTGGAAGGAGGTAGCGTTTGGAGTTCCCCAGAGATCAGTCCCTGACCACAGTTGTTCACAGTTTAATGTCCTGGCGGAGGCAGCGAGATGTGTGATGCCCCAGTCTGTTGGTGACGCAGAAAGAGTGGAGTTGGGGGAGGGGAGGCTATTCACATGCAATTTCGTAGCTTTGCAATCAGTACATAGTGCACTGTGGGTCTGCTGTGGCGGGTTCCAATCTGCTACTTAGATTTGCTGACCACAGAACATTGATCGACCGAATCCCAAATAATAACGAGGCAGCCGACAGAGAAGAAGTCATCACCCCGACACAGTGGTGTCAAGAAAACAACCTCTCTCTCATTGTGACTGTAACGTTCTCCTTCGGGTGTACTAATAACGCCGAATTCAACGTCCGGATAAACCACAGTCAATGAAACCAGATCGCAGTAAGATTAACCATTTACTGTTCACTCTTCACATTAACATATGGTGAAAACTGTTGATAAAACAATACAAGATTGATACAGTATTTGTTCCTTCCTTAATATCACATTTCAAGTGTAAATACTTGCAAAGGTGACTATAACTACATTACACTAAGGTGCAGTATACAGGGAGAGTTTACCTGCTCCATTGACTACTTTAAATACACTTCCATGCAAACTATCCGCGACTCTTTAACTAACGAAAGCATAAACATTATCTACCGTCGTTACTTCTAACAGGATCGGCATTAACATCTTAGTTCAATATATCGATTATCTATTAACTTACAGCGTTGCTCTCACTGTGATTTCTCATGCCTGCAAAACTACTTGTGCTCAGGTGAGCCTCGTGGAAAGCCCCCACCCTCGCGCTAATTTCAAACCGGTATTTTCCCACAAGACGCGGCGAAACCGGATGTGACGTCATCACATGCCGATATATTTTACATGCAATGAATATACTTTAAACACTCCTAATTCTAACTAGAAAATACTATTGAATGAATTACTAAGCGAAAATATTATAAACTAAATAACTGTCGTAAAGACAGCACACTCCCCGCTTGACCTTCGTAAGGTCACAATGAGCAGAGTACAAAACTTAGTCTCTTAATCAGTCATTGGGTAGAAGTAGAATAACTTCTGTAACTGGCCCTTGGTAAATTTTCACATCGCCTTGGTCGGTAGTCTTCAATTCGATCTTCCTGACATGTCCATCCCCGCTAGGGAATGTAGCAGTGATTCTGGCCGTTGGCCAGCTGTTGCGGGTGGCTTGCTTGTCCCTGAGCAGGACTAAGTCTCCAACTTGAAGATTCCTGCGGGGTTCTGTCCACTTTCGTCTCTGTTGCAACGAGGGTAGATATTTCTGTCTCCAGCGGGACCAGAACTGATTTGCCAGAGCCTGGACTTGTCTCCATTGCTTTGTGTACAAATTCTTGTCTGAGAAGTCTCCTGGTGGAGGAGGTGCTCCTGCCTTCTGCGTATGGAGCGTTGATGGCGAAAGTATAAAGGGGTTTTCTGGGTCAGAAGACACAGGTAGGAAAGATTGTGCGTTTATAATGGCTGTGACCTCTGCCATTAGGGTGCACAGTACCTCGTGGGCCAATCGGGTGTGTTGCTGCATCTCAGGTTTCCTTTTCCGGGTTTTCCGTAAGGACGTGAACCGTTTCACTGCCTGCTCTTTGTTATCTGGTGAGCGCTGGCATGGTTCTCTGATAGGCAATGGGGCAACCCCATTATTTGCTTCATCTCTGAAGACCTTGGTGTCTTTGTTTTTTAAAGAAATGGTATCTTGAGCTGATTGTGCAAGTTTGTTGTCATACTTCGTTAGAGCGAAGACTGACTGGCCCAGCGACTCGTCGCTTGCCTCGCGCTTGTTAACGCCTTGTTGTGCTTCCTTGATGCACGGGACACTCGGGCAGGGTTGAAAGATTGAATGGCGGCCACTCTCTAGCACATTGGTCTTGAGTGTGTTAACCATCGGTTTGTGTACGTCACCGAGACACACCTCTCCTATCACCACCCAGCCCAGATCCAGACGTTGCGCGAATGGGGCGTCGAGTGGTCCATTGATCTGCTGTCTAACCTTGTGTACCTGGATAACATCTCTTCCTAATAGCAGGAGTATTTCCGCTTTCGGATCCAGTTCTGGGATGTGTTTGGCGATGTGGTGGAGATGCGGCTGGTGTAGCACCGCACTTGGTGTCGGGATCTCAGCGCGGTTATTCATGATTTCATTGCACTCTAAGAGCGGAGGGAGACAGAGGACGACTTTACCATCCAGGGACTCGATCTGGACGCCTTCTGCCTTCCTTCCTTGGGTTTCCATGTTGCCTGAGCAAGTTTTGAGGTAGTATGGGAACCGCTCACTCTCAATGTTGAACAATTTAAAGAACTCTGGACTGACTAGTGAACGATTGCTCTGATCGTCCAGAATCACATAGGCTTTGATGGCCTTGTCATTGGCTCCTTTAGGGTACACCTTAGTGAGGCAGATCTTGGAACAAGAACGACTTGACTGAGCTTGACCGCAAACTTCTGTACAGTTCGTGCTGACAGCTGTTAACCTAGAGTGAGCCTCTCCCTCCCCGCCGTCCTGTTGTGGGGGTGAAGGAGCGCTCTCGGTTTGCGGTGACAGGTCGGGATGCATGGCCTCGACGTGATCTGGGCTATCACATTCCGGACACTTCACGGCGATCGTACACTCTCTGGCGAGGTGAGAGGTTGAGGAACAGCATCTAAAACATATTCTTTTCTCCTTGAGAAGAGCCGTCCTCTCTTCAAGGGGTTTTTCCCTAAACATTCTGCATGCTTTCAGGGGGTGAAGTTTGTTATGCAATGGACAATACTTGCCAGGGTCGTTGTTAGTTGTAAGGGCTTCGGTCTTGAGCACTGACACGGGTTTATCAATGTTGAAAACATTCGAAGAGGATCTACCTGGACCCACGAGGCTAGGGTCGTTTCGCCTCTTCGCCTCCTTGCACACAAACTCAGTGAGGTGCTCAAAGGGAGGAAATCGACCACCGTGTTCTTCCTTGTACTCTGAGGCAACAGTCAGCCACTTGTCCTGCAGCCCAAATGGAAGTTTGTCCACAATTGGTCTAATCCCGGATGGAGTATCTAGGTATACTAGACCAGCTGAATAGCCATCTTCTTTGGTGCCTTGGATCTCCATGAGTAAATCTCCGAAGTCTCTTAACTTAAAGTGGTCTTTGGCTGACACCTTAGGAAAGTTTTCCAGACGTCGATATAGCGCCGCTTCAATAATGTCGGGGGCCCCATATCTCTCCCAAAGTCTCTCCCACGCTTCGCTTAAGGCTAGCTCAGGTTTGTTGATGTACACTGAACGCATGCGTCTCACCTGGTCGCGTGATTCTTTCCCCAGCCATTTCGCCATAAGGTCCAACCTTTGGGTTGCACTGAGCTGGACCCCGTCGATCACGTTGGTGAATGTGGAGTGCCAAGCACGGTAATTTTCGGGTTTATCGTCAAACTGGTACAGTCCCGAAGTGACGAGATCCCGTCGTGCTAAATACTGCAGCGTGGGATCGGCTGCAAGCGGCATGCGGGCTGGAGAAGTACGTTGGCGCCTATATGACTGAGAACGCGCGTTTCTCATGGAATTTGCCATCCTGGATTCAACCTCCGCGTCTCTTCGCATCGAACTTCGTAACTTTGGTGTCAAAGAATATCGGTTGTCAGCTCTTTCATTCTTGACTTCATCGCGGAGCCGCGAGGGTAAATTCTCTTCCTCGTAGCTGGGGAAGTTATCGAATAGGTATGGAGAGGGGAGACGAGCCTGCCTGTCTGCTTGATATTGTACATAGTCGCTCGTGCGTTCCAGTCTGGTCCTTTCTAAAGCAGAACTTGTTTCGGTCAGATCACGCGACCCTTCAGCTTCTTCTATGTACTCTGCTTCCGCCATGGCAGCTTCTCCTTCTCTTTCTAGCTGCAGCACTTGCAACTCTGTCGATATTTTTGTCATTTCCAACTGGGTTTCGGCTTCTCTGGCGGCCTCTTCTCTTTGTCTGGCGGCCCTTTCGGCTTCTTTGGTGGCCAGTTTCATTTTCAAAACTGCTTCTTGTTTGGCGTAATGCAGTCGCACCTTGGCGGCTTCTGCCTTGGCTCTTGCCTGTGTGGACTTACTTGATGTCGTTCTACTGCCCTTGTCGCTGGGCGCCATCGACTTGATCCCGGATCGAGCTGACATTGCAGCACTTGGAACACCTGATAACGCCCGGGGGGCTTACCACGAGGCTCACCTGAGCACAAGTAGTTTTGCAGGCATGAGAAATCACAGTGAGAGCAACGCTTTTTCACTGTAACGTTCTCCTTCGGGTGTACTAATAACGCCGAATTCAACGTCCGGATAAACCACAGTCAATGAAACCAGATCGCAGTAAGATTAACCATTTACTGTTCACTCTTCACATTAACATATGGTGAAAACTGTTGATAAAACAATACAAGATTGATACAGTATTTGTTCCTTCCTTAATATCACATTTCAAGTGTAAATACTTGCAAAGTTGACTATAACTACATTACACTAAGGTGCAGTATACAGGGAGAGTTTACCTGCTCCATTGACTACTTTAAATACACTTCCATGCAAACTATCCGCGACTCTTTAACTAACGAAAGCATAAACATTATCTACCGCCGTTACTTCTAACAGGATCGGCATTAACATCTTAGTTCAATATATCGATTATCTATTAACTTACAGCGTTGCTCTCACTGTGATTTCTCATGCCTGCAAAACTACTTGTGCTCAGGTGAGACTCGTGGAAAGCCCCCACCCTCGCGCTAATTGCAAACCGGTATTTTCCCACAAGACGCGGCGAAACCGGATGTGACGTCATCACATGCCGATATATTTTACATGCAATGAATATACTTTAAACACTCCTAATTCTAACTAGAAAATACTATTGAATGAATTACTAAGCGAAAATATTATAAACTAAATAACTGTCGTAAAGACAGCACAGTGACAAAAACACAGGAGCTGGTTGTGGATTACAGGAGGAATGGAGACAGGGACCAAATTCAACATTTCCAAGTCTGTTATTGACACAAATGCACATTTTAGTATTGATCATGACACAATGTATTTTAAATATCGTTAATGACATAAAACATATTTATAAACAGTTACTGACAGAGAATCGTATAATTTGTGTTCCGCGTGTTATCTGAATGTACTTGCCTGTGATGCTGCCACAAGTCAGTGTTTCTCTGTACCTGTACCTTCCCGTACTTGTGCACTTGGCAATAAATTCAACAGGACCTGAGAAATCTCAGTGAGATTTGATTAGTGATGATCATCTTGGCAGCTCGCAAATGTATGCGACAGTACACTGTTAAACGCAAAACATTGAACATTGTCGATGATCGTATAATCGTATAATTGAATCGTATAAGAGAATCGTATAATTTATGCTCCGTGTGTTATCTGAATGTACTTGCCTGTGATGCTGCTACAAGTCAGTGTTTCTCTGTCCCTGTACCTTCCCGTACTTGAGCACTTGGCAATAAATTCAACAGGACCTGAGAAATCTCAGTGAGATTTGATTAGTGATGATCATCTTGGCAGCTCGGTAGGTCGAATGTATGAGACAGAACACTGTTAAATGTAAAACCCTGAACAGTGTTGATGATCAGAGGGATCTTAGACTCCAAGTACATCGCTCCCTGAAAGAGTCTGCACAGATTGATCGGGTGGTTAAGAAGGCAAATGGCATGGTTGTCTTTATTAGTTGAAGCACTGAGTTCAAAAGTCGGGAAGTTGTGTTGCGGCTGTTACGAGCCTGCGTTCGTACTGTGACTGTTTCTTTAAGAGCGCCGGCGTGAGGAGGCGGGACTATGACGTCAGTCACAGGCTGACAGCGCTGACTGTGGACTGAACCATCAGAGAGAGAGGGAGAGAGAGAGGAGAGGGAGGGGGAGGGAGAGGGAGAGGGAGAGAGAGAGACTGGAAAAGCTGATCGCTTCAGTTAGTCGCAGCTGAGGCTTGGAACTCTCCTATGCCCACAGGAGTGGGTTGATCATCGGTACACGGAACCACAACGAATGTGTGTGGCTGTCACTTCGTATAATCCATAGGAGTGGGTTTTGGAATATCTTGTGTTAACCCTTGCCTGGGAATGTTGTGTGATAACCCCTGGAAGACGGTATTCCTGTGACAGGTCACTTTCGCTGATAACTCGTCGGTGGACGGATTCAGCGGATAAGAACTTCGACGGTGGTTGTTTTGAGGTAACGGCCTTTTCTCTACGTTTCACCCTGGATTACAAATATCTCTCTCCCATCATTTATTCTGTGTATTACTGAACTTTCCTACTTTACCATCTCAAGACTCTGAGCATTGTTCCCTCACGCTCGATAGTCTGGGAGTTATATTTACACATATATACACATAACACTGGTAACTTTCCTTTATTTCGTTAAGTTACTATATTATCAGTCGATACTACTAAAGAGAATGGTTTTAACATCAAAACCAGACTCCAGTGTGAATTCTATTGCTGCTGGTTTGTTTCTAAAACGCTACAGTTTGTAACACAATTTTATAAAACTAGTTAGCCCACATCTGGAGTGTTTCATACAGTTCTGGTCGCCCCCATTCTCGGGAGGATGTCGGGGCTTTGGAGAGGGCACAGAAGAGGTTTACCAGGACACTGCCTGGATTAGAGAGCAGGAGCTATAACGAGAGGTTGGACAAACTTGTGTTGTTTTCTCCAGAGCGGCGCAGGCTGGGGTGAGACTGGATGGACGTTTATAAGATTACGAGAGGAATAGATAGAGTGGACAGACGATATATTTTTCCTGGGGGTTGAAATGTCTAATACATTTAAGGTGAGTGGAGATGTGAGCGGCGTTTGCGTCTTTCCACAGAGTAGTGGGTAAACGGACATCTGTCTGGGGGTGAGAGACCAAAGCGGCCATGTGATCCCGTTTCCTGTTCACGTTTCTCTGCAGATCTGCAGCATCTGCGGGTCACTGCTCTACCTATACGTGTAGCTTCATCTTTCCCCGTTCAGACAAGGCAGTGAGATCCGGATCTGTCACGTCCTCTCGTTGTGGTGGACAATATGGTTTTTTTCGGCAATATTTTCAGCATGTTTCATTCCACTGTTTTTACCTGCTGAAGTGCTGCCGATGTTTCTGGGTGTCTGACCCACTTATGTGAGAATTTAGTTTTTTATAATTATCTGAGCTTCTCATCATTGTGTAAAGTTCAGTTAAGCTTCACTCCACTACTTCCAAAGCAACAACCCAGTCAGTCAAACAGTCGGCACAGTTAAAATAGTTTATTATATCTTTTTTTCATTTTGTACTATTTATATAATTTAACAATGTGATATTTATATTCTTATATTAAATCACAATTGTTAAAATCTATGGTTAAAAATTAGGTTCTACTTCTGAACGAATTTCATGACATATGCCGGTGCTATTAAACCTGATTCTGATATTGATATGGGAGACCCACCACCAGTCACCTGATCCCACTTACCTCAGATCGTAATGAGAGATTAACGCCTTTTCTATTCATTTGCGTTCCTCAGAAAGAGAACTGTTCAGTTTCCTTCTGTGGTTCCAGAGCAGAAGCTCAGTCTGTCTAATATTTGCACACAATTAAAATGGGGAATTTGTTTATTATCAACATGTACTGAACGACAGTTCAAATCTTCCCTGACGTACCATCCACACAGATCGATACATAACAACGGTACATCGGTCTGATATACGATAAAACAATAACTGTAACAAAGCATTATGGCTGCAGAGAAAGTGCAGTGCAGATAGACACATGGTGCAGGGTCACGTCGAGTTACATTGTGAGGTCGAGTCCATTTAATGATTCATTTGGCTTATAACTGCAGACAGGAAGCCATCCTTCAGCCTGGTGTTACGCACTTTAAGGCTTTTGTATCTCCTCCCCGATGGGGGAGCGGGTTTGCAGCGAGAATGTCCAGGTTGTGAGGATCTTTGAGTACATGGCCTGGTTCTCCGAGGGAGTGGAAGTGTAGGGAGAGTCCATGGAGTGGAGGCTTGTTTCTCTGATGTTCTCTGCTCTCCAAAGATCTCTGCAGTTCCTTACAGTCATGGGCAGAGCAGTAGCCATACGAATGCGTGAAGTATCGACAAGAAGCTCAGAGACCTCGGCCTTCACCCTGCCTTGTGTAGCTGGATCCTGGACTTCCTGTCAGATCGCCGGCGGGTGGTAAGAGTGGGCTCCATCTCCTCTGTCTCTCTGACCCTCAGCACACATACCCCACAGGGTTGTCTCTTTGGCCCACTCCTTTACTCTCTGTGCACCCATAACACTGTGTTGCCACCCACAGCTCCAACCTGCTAATGAAATTGGCTGACAACACTACATTAATTGGCCTAACCTCAAATAATAACTTTCAATCGATCAAATGCCTCCTGACAAGGTTCACTCCAAACAAACTTTTCACGCTTCTTCAGGAGATTGGTCAGAGGAAGAGCGATAGCAGCAAAGTTCTTACAATAATATCCATCCATTCCCAGAAACCTTCTAAGAGCCTTCTTAGCAGTCAGAATAGGAACTTGAGAAATTGCCTGGACTTTTGCCCCAACAGAGCCAACTTGCTTTGACCAACAACATAGCCAAGACAGGTCACAGTGGCATGGCCAAATTCACTCTTAGCTAACTGTAAGGTTGTCCTGGGAAAGCCTGTCAAACGGCTTCTCTACTGCAGAGATATGCTTTTCCCAAGTGCCACTCCCTGTGGCTAAGTCATCAATATAGGCATCTGTATGTTCTAACCCTCGAATTAGAGAATCAATCATCCTCTGGAATGATCCTGGACCATTTTTCCTTCCAAAAGAGAAAATATTGTATTCACACAACCCAGAAGGTGTCACAAATGCAGAAATTTCTCTACATCTGTCCGTCAATGAAACACAACAATACCCTTTCAACAGATCAATCTTTGTAAGAAATTTAGCTTTTCCAACCTTATTGATGCAATCATCCTCCCTAGGGATAGGACAGAATTCTGTTTTTGTTAATGAATTTACCTTCCCATAATCAGTGCAATATCTAACACCACCATCAGGTTAAGGCACAATAATGCAGGGTGAGCTCCAATCTGATGCTGAAGGACTCATAATACCATTTTCAGCATATATTCAATTCCTTGCTCAGCCAATTTACATTTTTCAATGTTCATACAATATGGATGTTGTTTAATCGGTTTGGCTTGACCAATATCTACATCATGTACTGCGACCGTGGTTTGCTTGGGAACATCGGGAAATAAATCTTTAAACATCAGGATTACTTCCTTCAGCTGTTGTTGTTGCTTTGGCTGCAGATGAGCCGACTTGTTAACAATGTTTTCTGGTACAACCGAGTTGATTAGCCTAACTGCGACCATGTTTGGCTTGTGAAAATTCTCAGACGAGTCAATTGTTTCATTCTCAGGGTAACCAGATTCATATGTTTTGACAACAACACTCACAGATGGAGCCTGCTTGTCAAAATAAGGCTTTATCATATTTATGTGTACCACCTGTGTTAGTTTACGTTGGTCAGGTGTTTTAATAGCATTATTCAGATCATTAATTTGAGAGACTATTTCATGCGGTCTATTGAACTTAGCCTGAAGTGGATTCTTCAATATTGGAGATAAGGCAAGCACCTTATCCCCCACCTGGTATTTTCTTTCCAAAGCCAACTTATCAAACCACCACTTCATTTTGTTTTGAGAAATCTTTAAGTTTTGTCTCACTGGACTACAGACTTGTAATTTATTCTTGAACTTCTACACAAAGTCTAACAAGTTAAGATGTATATCCCCATCAATCCACTGTTCCTTTAGCAAGGACAAAGGTCCCCTCACTATAAATTTTAAAAAGGGTTCACCGAATGCAGGTATAGGGCAGAGTGATTCAGTTTACCCACAACTTGACAAGTGTGACAGATTCTGCAAAAGGTCACAACATCTTTCCTCAAATTAGGCCAGTAGAATTATTTCATAACTGTTTACAGTTTTATTCACTCCAAAATGTCGACCTGATGGCAGACTGCAGGCCAAAGTTAAAATTTCAGCCATATAACTTTAGGAACTACAACTTGGTGAACAATTGCCCATTCCTCACTTGCTGGAATAGCAGGTGGCGGGGGGTGGAGTTTCAAGATGGCGACGTAAGCATCTGCCTTTTAGGCGCTCTTTATTTTTTCAACTATAATCACCCTTTAATTAAATCTTTTCGAACTTAATCATATGAGTTGCTACTTCTGATTGACCCTTTTTTCCTAAAATAATATTTGATCTAATTTTGTCAAACTTAAAATGGCTACAAGTAAGAAATCGGCTAAGGATCCTTTATCTATCGATACAGTTGCTAACCTTCTGGATTCTAAACTTGCGGGTTTGGAAGGCAGACTAGAAGGTAAATTGGATAGTAAACTGTCAAGTTTGGAAAAAAGGCTTACCACGAAAATATCCGATCTTGAAGGAGTTGTTAGATCGCTTGAAATTAAGTTTCAGTCGCAGGCGTTAGATGTTCAGCGGCATGAAAATATGATCACGACTCTTGAACAATCAATTTGTGAAAAAGCACGTACAATTGAAGTGTTGGAGAAGAAGTTAGAGTCGACTGCTAAAACTTTGGATCAGTATAAGTTTAAAATTACTGATCTTGAAAATCGATCTCGCAGACAGAATTTGCGCATCATCGGATTTCCCGAAAAAGTTGAGTCCGGTGATTTAACTGAATTTTTCTCTAAATTACTGTGGGAAATTTTCGGTGGTGAAGGTTTGCAAAATGAACCTGTTATCGACCGCGCTCACAGAGTTGCGAGGTTTTCGTCTGCGACTGATAAACCACGAGCGGTGATTGTTCGTCTTCATTATCCTCGTGAGAAAGAGCTTCTAATTCGATTAGCTCGTAAAAAAGGTATGATCTCCTACAAAAACTATTCATTTCGAATTGTTGAGGATTATTCTTATGAAGTAATGAAAGCCAGAATCGCTTTTAAACCAGTGATGGCAGAGATTCATTCGATTGGACTTAAACAAGTTTTAATGTATCCAGCGAAGCTTAGAATTGTGCTGAACGACAACAGTCTACGATTTTTCAACACTCCGGAAGAAGCGAAGAAATTTGTTGAAGAATATCGATCCTCTAGTGCAACTTGAACTATGAGTTACATTGAAGATTTTTTTTTTTGGAGAGAGGATGCCATTTCATTTTAAGTTTTAACCCTTGAAGTTGGGTTATAACTTCTTATTTTGAATTATGGGTCTGGGTTTTTTTTTACTACTATTATCATTGCTTATAGATGCTGTTTTAATTTTTATAATATCCTTTTTTATACACATTTGTATTTTGTAATAATGAATTATTTTTTCAAAATGTCGTTTCTTCTGCCCATAAGTCTTTGCTTTTTGATAAGCGTTGATTTGCTTGCCTGTATTTAGAAATGGAACAAAGGTTTTGAATTCTTTTTTTTTAGTCTATTTTTTATATATATGTTGTAGTGTCTATTAAATCGTTTTTTAAAAAAAATTTATTTTGATAACTTTTTTTTACTAAATTGTCTTATTAGATTGCTGAACTTATATTCATATTTTGTAATATGGTTTTCTCAAAATGTCGTTTCTTCTTCCCATAAGTCTTTGCTTTTGAAACGCCATCTTTGTATTTGAATATGGAATTTTTTTTAAAGGTGTATTACACTTTTAAATTTTAATGTTCATTTTTTTTATTAATGATTTTTCTGGTTTTACTATTTTAGTTTTTTTTTAACTTGACTGATATGTGTATGTATGTGTATGTGTATGTATATATATATATGTATGTATTTGTATATATATATATATATTTTTTTTTTTGCAACTCTATATTTTAATTTGGGTGTTATATAGTTTTTTCTTAAAAAAATTTTCTTATGGAGCTGCCATCTTGAAATGGGGGTAATATTAGTATTAGTTTATGCGCTTGCCGCTTGGCTTTCTTTCAAAGGGTGGGGGGAGGGGGGAGGGATCTTTTTTCATGCTTTTGCTTTTTATTTTTTTGCTTTTAGTTTATGGGCTGACTTTAAATGATTAATATTGTTGAGGTGTCAGGATCTCCGGTTGCTCCTGAATCAATTTTCCTTCTTCCTAAATTGTGGGTTATGTGTCTTTTTAACCTTTTATGATACACACAATTAATATTGGTATGATGGATAAATCTATTAACTTTATCTCGTGGAATACTGATGGTTTAAATCATCCGATTAAACGTAAAAAAAATATTTAAAGTATTCCATAGATTGAACGCAAATATTATTTTTGCACAGGAGACCCATATTAGGAGGGAGGATAATCAACGTTTTTTTAGGTTCTGGAAAGGTCAACAATTTCACTCGAATTGTACCGCTAAAATTAGGGGTGTGTCTATTTTTATAGACCCCTCAATTTCGTTTACACACTATGAAGTTATTTCTGATCCACAGGGTAGATTTTTGTTGATAACTGGTTCACTTTTTAATCGGAAAGTTGTTTTAGTTAATATTTATGCTCCAAACTTTGATTGTGCTGAATTTTTTAAACGTTTATTTACTTCCCTTCCTAACTTGAATGAATATATGTTGATAATGGGTGGAGACTTTAATTGTTGTTTGAATCCTTCGATGGATAGATCTAAACCTATTCGAACTCTTCCGAATAGATCAGCTTTACTTATTAATTCTTTTATGGTTGATTCTGGAATTACTGAAATATGGCGGTTTTTGAACACTAAAGATAAAGAATTTTCATTTTTTTCACATGTATATCATAGTTATTCTAGAATTGATTATTTCCTTATTGATCATCGTTTATTAACAGATGTTATTGATTGTAAATACGATTCTATTGCTATTTCGGATCATGCACCTTTGAAGTTATCTATCAAGATTCCGGACTCTTCTATCAATACTAGATCTTGGAGAATTAATGCTACTTTGCTTCAAGATCCAGAATTTATTACCTTCATAAAACAACAAATTGACTTATTTTTTTCAACAAACTATACAGAAGAGATTGATAGAGGAATACTTTGGGACTCTTTCAAGGCTTTTATTCGTGGACAAATTATTTCATATTCCGCTGGTAAAAGAAAACAAAGATATTCAGATATAGCTTTATTGGTGGATAAAATTAAAGAAATTGATAAGATTTATTCCGTTACTCCTACCAAAGAACTTTATAAGAAGAGAGTTGAGCTTCAAATGGAACATAGTTTATTATTATCTTTTTCAATTGAGAATCAATTAATTAAGACCAGGGCTCAATTTTATATTCATAGTGATCGAACTGGTAAATTGTTAGCTAATCAATTAAAAGCTATTTTGACTAAGCGACAAATTATTAAAATTCGTAAACAAGACGGTAATTTAACTACTGATTATAAAGAAATCAATAACACTTTTCAAGATTTTTATAAATTTTTATATCAATCGGAATTTGACGGTGACCGGTTTATGATGGATAATTTTTTTAATAACTTGAATATTCCTAAACTGATAGATGACGATTGTAGCTTGCTTGATGCTCCTATCTCTATGGATGAAATAAGAGAGGCTATCTCATCAATGAACTCAGGGAAAGCTCCTGGTCCTGATGGTTTTATTGTAGAATTTTTTAAAACGTTTTCTTCATTGCTTTCTCCTTGGCTATGTGAAATCTTTAATGATGCGTTTGTTAAGAAGAGATTACCTCAATCTTTTTATGAAGCTACTATTTCTCTAATTCTTAAAAAAGATAAAGATCCTACTTTATGTGCATCTTATCGCCCTATATCATTATTAAATGTAAACTCTAAGATTCTTACAAAAATTTTAGCCATTAGATTAGAAAAGGTACTACCACAGATTATTTCAGAAGATCAAACTGGTTTTATTAGGAATCGGTATTCCTTTTTTAATATTAGAAAATTGATTAACATAATTTATACTTCATCACTTACAACCCCAGAATGTGTTATCTCATTAGATGCTGAAAAAGCCTTTGATAGAGTTGAATGGACATATTTATTTAATGCATTGAGAAACTTTAATTTTAGTCCTAATTTTATATCATGGATTAAATTAATATATTATAAACCTGTTGCTTCTGTTCTTACAAATAATTATAGATCCTCTTTTTTTCAATTATCTCGTGGTACGAGACAAGGTTGTCCTTTAAGTCCTTTATCATTTAATATTGCATTAGAACCTTTAGCTATTGCTATTCGTGAGTCTCCTAATATTTTTGGTATTATCCGTAATGAGAAGTTATATAAATTATCGCTTTATGCTGATGATTTGTTGTTATATATTTCTAATCCTAGTAGGTCTATTCCTGCTATTTTATCCTTGTTGGCTCAATTTGGTAGCTTTTCTGGTTATAAGCTAAACTTAGATAAGAGTGAGTTATTCCCTTTAAATGCGCAAACCTTATTGAATGACAGGATGCCATTTAAAGTTGTTACTGATAATTTCATCTATTTAGGTATAAAAATCACGAAGAAATATAAAGATTTATTTGGACTGAATTTTTTACCTATGCTTTATCAAATTCAACAACTTACTACAAGATGGTCTCCCTTATTTTTATCATTAGTTGGTCGGATTAATGCTATTAAAATGATGATTTTACTGAAATTTTTATATTTATTTCAAGCTTTACCAATTTTTATTCCTAAATCTTTTTTTGATAATATTGATTCAAAAATTTCCTCATTTGTGTGGCAAAATAAAAACCCTAGGTTAAGCAAAAGGCAATTACAAAAGTCTAAAAAAGATGGTGGTCTAACTTTACCTAACTTTAGATTTTATTATTCGGCGAATAATAATAGTAACCTTATGTACTGGAAATTAGATCTGGATTCACCTGTGTGCCCACAGTGGGTAAATTTGGAATGTAGTGAGGTAAAGGGATATTCTATATTTTCCGTTCTTGGTTCTTTTCTTCCTATTGATTTAGCTAAATTCAATAAACAGATATCTAACCCTATTGTCAAACATACACTACGAATTTGGTTTCAATTTCGCAAATTCTTTAATCTGAAAAACTTTGTTCTGGACAGCCCTATTTTATGTAATTTTTTTTTTTCAAACCTTCACTGACAGATCAAGCTTTTAGCATATGGAAAAGGAAAGGTATAAAATGTTTTCGTGATCTTTTTTTTTAAGGTACTTTGATGTCTTTTGA
This sequence comes from Hypanus sabinus, assembly GCF_030144855.1. Lineage (NCBI taxonomy): Eukaryota > Metazoa > Chordata > Chondrichthyes > Myliobatiformes > Dasyatidae > Hypanus > Hypanus sabinus. The sequence goes on from NW_026781338.1 coordinate 275,144, forward strand.
TCAACTTTCCAACAAATTTGAATTACCTAAATCGAATTTTTTTAGATACTTACAAATTAGAAATTTCTTACATAAAATTCTTCCATCTTTTCCTAATTCAACTCCATCGGATTTTTCAGATTTGATTTTTACTGTTAATCCTTGTCAGAAGGGATTAGTAGCTTTTATTTATAACATGATTATGAAGATACAGCCAGAAATATCGGATAGAATTAAACAAGAATGGGAAAAAGAACTTCGATGTAATATATCAACAGATAAATGGGAAAAAAATTTACAAATGGTTAATTCCTCTTCTATTTGTGCTAAACATGTTTTAATACAATTTAAAATTGTACATAGAGCTTATATGTCTAAAGATAAGCTTGCCCGATTTTACTCGCATATCAACCCTCAATGTGACAGATGTCACTTAGAAGTGGCTTCATTGACCCACATGTTTTGGGCATGTCCCACTTTACATGACTATTGGAAGGACATCTTTGATGTCATTTCCTCAGTATGGAATATCGATTTACAACCCCATTTTATTACTGCAATTTTCGGTATACCAAATGAAGATGGCAATCAGCTTTCCCCTTCAATCAGACGAATGATTGCCTTTGTAACATTAATTGCCAGAAGGTCTATATTACAAAACTGGAAAGAAGTAAATCCTCCTACTACATCTCAGTGGTTCTCCCAAACTATTTCCTATCTGAGTTTGGAAAAAATTAGAAGCACTATTTTTGATTCTTCAATTAAATTTGAAGAAACCTGGGGACCATTTATTCGACACTTTCATATGAATTAATTTGGCCTATTTCAGATCCTTTTCTCTACTTATCCTTGTTCAGGTATGGAGTTCCGGAGTTTTTTTCTTGACACTATCATATATTTATAAACTGTTATTTATTGCCCATGTTAGTTTAGTTTAGTATTTTTTTCAATATATATTTTCTTCTATATATTTTCAATTTCTTTTTTCTTTTTTGATGATTATTTTTGTTTTTTTCTTCATATATATTTATATAGACTTGATTGATTTAAGTACCTTTTGTTGATTGATGTTTAATAGGATTATTATTATCCTATTACTAATGTAATTTCAAGTTTATTGAATTTGTAATCTATTCATTATCATGTGTTTTTTTTATATATGTGAAATTTAATAAAAAGATTGAAAAAGAAAGAAAGAAAGAAAAGCAGGTGGCCTCCACTTCCTCATTGACGCTCCATCCTTGAGATAATACCCTACTGGCACTTTCTTAATCTCATCATCTGAGAAAATTGTTTCTTTTAAAGCTTCAATCTCAGGGTCTCGGTTCTGTTCTGCTATAAACTCCTTCCGACACAGGGATAAATCTTTCTCATCAGACTTACGACCTGAATCCTGTTGAAACAATGAAGGCAGAAATTCCCTGACATCATAACCTGAATCCCGATGTTGGCTATCATGGGTATCAGAATCATGCTGCACAGAACCGTCTGCATCGGCAGACTTTTTAGCCATACTTCGAGTTACTGCGCAGGAAGGATAAATGTTAAAATCCATCTGTGGGTCGTCAGTGGTTGTCTTAGTTGTCAATAGCACTGCAGGAACAATTTTAGGTCATTCCCTAACAGCAAACTAACATCTTCCAATGGTAAAATGGAGTATAATCCGATTTTAACAGGTCCCAAAACCAACCCTGACAGTAAAGTTACCTTGTACAACGGCACAATGCCTTTAATAAGATTTACCTCACCAGTGTTAAATCTCATCACCAAACTTTAGAATGCTGTCTAATATAAGTGACTGAGAATCGCCAGTAACTTGAAGAATTTTCACTGGTTCTTGGGTTCACCCTTCCTTTACTAATACAAACCCATTTGACATAAAATGATCAAAAGCCTTCTTAATTCGGTCAGAACTCTCAGTCCATAACTGAGCCTCAACAGAATGTTCAGAACCCTGTGGGTTGATAGGTGCTTCAACAGACAGATCACAGGTATTCGGGACTGACACCTTTTCCTTTTTCTTCTTCAGGACAGAACAATTAGCCATCATATGACCAGCTTTCTTACAATAGTAACAAGCAAGACCAGAATATTTCTCTTTCAACTGCTTCCCTTCATCCTTACACTTGTCACTAGTCCCAGCTATAATTTCTCGTTTACCCTGGTGATCCCTGCTACTCTTTTGGAAGCTCTTATTCTGGGTAAACTTAAACTTATGAGTTAAAGCAAACTCATCTGCTAATCTAGCAGACTCCTGCAAAGTGGCAGCATTCTTTTCATCTAAATATGTTTTTGTGTCATCAGGGACACACTTTTTGAATTCTTCAATTAAAACTAACTCTTTCAAGCTATTAAAATCATCATATATTTATCATCATCATATATATCATCATATATGTGCACCAGCGATCAAAACACACAGACTTCTCATAAGCAAATTACATATGTCCGGTTCACAGATTTCCACAAATTTCTAAACTTTTGCCTGTATGATTCTGGGACCAACTCATAAGCTTTGAGCACAGCCTGTTTCACTATGTCATAATCAGCTGCTTCATCAACTGTCAAAGCAGAATAGGCTTGCTAAGCCTCCCCCTTGTAAGAGAACCAACCCTCTTTTGGCCACTTTAAATTCTAAGCAACCTTCTCAAAATGCTGTAAGTATTTATCAACCTCTGTCTCATCAAATGGAGGTACCAATTTAATTTCCTGACTGGCCTCAAACTCATCACCAGAGTCTAACGCTAGACCCCTTTGCTGCAACCACTGTATCTTTTCCAGCTCGAATAGCCTCTGTCCTTCTGCTTCCTCCCTCTGTTTTTCTGGCTCCTCTCTGACTTTCTGCCTCGATAGCCTCAAACTGCCTCTGCCTTTCCGCAGCCTCCATCTTTAATTTTTCTCACTCGTACTGGAGCTCAAGCTCACTAGATTTACTTTCAGGAAACACCTCCAACTCCTCCACTTTAAACACACTGTCAGAAACATAATGTTCAGCTGTTATCCTCTGCAACTGTGCCCTCCTCATTGTCAATTTCAACATAACAAGTTTTAACCTTCTAACAAGACTCAACAACTCAATCCTTCTGGCATCCTCTAATGCCTCAGAGGTTGCCGCTTCCAAACAATAATCAGCATCCGCTGCTGATTTTCCACACACAAATAAATCAAAAGGGACTTCCCCAATGAAATCGATAATTAATGACGACGCCCCCATAGATGTTCATATCCCGGATGCAGGCCCCAATTTTGTTATGAATTGTAAAGCTTTTGAAACAAATCAGCACCAATAGACTACACCTGAAACAACACTCACACAAAATGCTGGTGGAACACAGCAGGCCAGGCAGCATCTATAAGGAGAAGCACTGTCGACGTTTCAAGCCAAGACCCTTCGTCAGGACTGCCTGAGACTGCCTGACGAAGGGTCTCGGCCTGAAACATTGACAGTGCTTCTCCTTATAGATGCTGCCTGGCCTGCTGTGTTCCACCAGCATTTTGTGTGTGTTTGAATTTCCAACATCTGCAGATTTCCTCGTGGAGACTACAGCAGGAATCTATTTTTGATGTTAAAACTACCTTTATTAGAATGTACTTATAATATAGTAACTTAAGCAAGATAAACAAAAGTTAACAGTGTTATGTTTATATATGTGTGTAAGTATAAATCCAAAACTACTGAGCATGGGGGAACCAAGGTCTGGAGTCTTGAGATGGTAAATTATGAAAGTTCAGTTCAGCCATGGAATAACTGATGAAAGAGATATTTGTAATCCAGGGTAAATGTAAAGGGAAGGCAATTATGTCGAATTCCACAGGTTGCATGGTGGTAAAACAAGAGAACAGTCACTGCAGATTTTATCTGTCATCCTTCCAAATCCACATACTAATTATCACCCAAAGTGACTTGCCACAAGGGGTATCGTCTTCAAATGAATTACCACACCACACACAGGCAAGGGTTAACACATCAGTGGTCTTCATAGGATACCCCAAATCAGATCCACTCATACGGATCAAACGACGTGACAACCACACATTTGTGTACGCTGAATCGATAATTAACCCACTTTTGTGGGCATAGGGAAATTCCAAACAGTGACCCTTGGCACCTATTTCCCTTGTATCGATCCTTCCATTTTTCCTCCTTCATCTCCTGACTCTGAGTGTCTGTGTCCTCAGCTAAAACTAAACAAGCTGGGAGTGATGTAAACAAGCTGCAAATCAGACTGATTCACCTTCTTAATCTCTCTCTCTCTTAAAATGACAGTCCACAGCAAAACAAAACCTAGGGATTCATAACAACTGACTGGAGTGCCAGTAGTTGGGATGACTGAGTGAATCCTTGCCCACATTCTCAGCAGGTAAAAGGCTGCTAGCCAGGGTGAACTCGCTGATGTCTCTGTAGTGTGGAAGAGCGAGTGAATCTCTTCCCACATTCTGAGCAGGTGAATGGCCTCTCTCCAGTGTGAACTCGCTGATGTTCCAGTAATCTGGATGACTCAGTGAATCTCTTCCCACAGACGAAGCAGATGAACGGCTTCTCCCCAGTGTGAACTCGCTGATGTCTCTGTAGGCTGGATAAATGAGTGAATCTGCTCCCACAGTCTGAGCAGGTGAATGGCCTCTCTCCAGTGTGAACTCGCTGATGACTCTGTAGGTGGGATGACTGAGTGAATCTCTTCCCACATTCTGAGCAGGGGAACGGCATCTCCCCAGTGTGAACTCGCTGGTGTTCCAGAAGGTGGGATGACAGAGTGAACCGTTTCCCACATTCTGTGCAATTGAACGGCTTCTCACCGGTGTGAACACGCTCATGTCTCAGTCGGGTGGAAGATTGAGTGAATCCCTTCCCACATTCTGAGCAGGTGAACGGCTTCACCCCAGTGTGAACTCGCTGATGACTCTGTAGGTCGGATGACTGAGTAAATCCTTTCCCACATTCTGAACAGGTGAACGGCCTCTCCCCAGTGTGAACTCGCTGATGACTCTGTAGTTGGGATGACTGAGTAAATCTCTTCCCACATTCTGAACAGGTGAACGGCTTCTCCCCAGTGTGAACTCGCTGATGACTCTGTAGGCTGGATGGATCAGTGAATCTCTTCCCACAGACTGAGCAGGTGAATGGCTTCTCCCCAGTGTGAACACGCTGATGGCTCAATAGGTGGGATGACTCTGTGAATCTCTTCCCACAGACTGAACAGATGAACGGCTTCTCCCCAGTGTGAGCTCGCTGGTGTCGCTGTAGGGTGGATGAATGAGTGAATCTCTTCCCACAGACTGAGCAGGTGAACGGCTTCTCCCCAGTGTGAACTCGCTTATGACTCTGTAGTTGGGATGACTGAGTAAATCTCTTCCCACATTCTGAACAGGTGAACGGCTTCTCCCCAGTGTGAACTCGATGATGACTCTGCAGGTTGGATGGATCAGTGAATCCCTTCCCACAGACTGAGCAGGTGAATGGCTTCTCCCCAGTGTGAACTCGCTGATGACTCTGTAGGTGGGATAACTGAATGAATCCCTTTCCACATTCTGAGCAGATGTACGGCTTCTCCCCAGTGTGAACTCGCTGATGTCTCTGTAGGCTGGATAAATGAGTGAATCTGCTCCCACAGTCTGAGCAGGTGAATGGCCTCTCCCCAGTGTGAACTCGCAGATGACTCTGTACTTGGGATAACTGAGTAAAACTCTTCCCACATTCTGAACAGGTGTACGGCTTCTCCCCAGTGTGAAGTCGCTGATGACTCTGTAGGGTGGATGAATCAGTAAATCCTTTCCCACATTCTGAGCAGGTGAACGGCTTCTCCCCAGTGTGAACTCGCCGATGTCTCAGTAGGCTGGATAACTCACTGAATCCTTTCCCACATTCTGAGCAGGTGAACGGCTTCTCCCCAGTGTGAACTCGCTGATGTACCAGTAGGTTGGATAACTCACTGAATCCTTTCCCACATTCTGAGCAGGTGAATGGCTTCTCCCCAGTATGAACTCGCTGATGTCTCCGTAGGTTGGATGTCTGAGTGAATCCCTTCCCACAGACTGAACAGGTGAACGGCTTCTCCCCAGTGTGAACTTGCTGGTGAGCCATTAGGTCAAATGACTGAGTGAATCCTTTCCCAGAAATTCAACAGATGACCAGCCTCCGCCCGGTGTGGTGTGAACTGACTGGTGTGTCCACAGGCGGGAAGACCAACTGAATCCTTTTTCACACACAGAACAGGTGAATGGCCCTGCCCAGTGTGAACTTGCTGATGTACCTTCAGTTGAGATGACCGAATAAATCCCTCCCCACAGTCTGAGCAGGAAGGATGGTTGATTGAATATCCTTGCTCCACTTCTTAAATATCCAGACAGAGACAGCAAAACTGGCGGACTGTGTTTGAGATTCCCGGTGACAAATTCCTTCTCATTTTTATCCTGTGAAAAGATTTACAAAATCCATCAATGGATTTAGGACCACATTTCAGATGAGAATTCTTGAGTTGCCAAGGTTTGATCTGGTATCACACTGTTACAGTGATGTTCAACCCAAGTTGGACAGAGAAATCATCTCCTGACTGGGCAGAGTGCTGGAACCTGGAATGACCATCAATTCCCTGATACTCTTCCTGTCTCTATAACAATGGGGCATTTCTGCCGCCTCCAATCTGTGACCTGGCTCATTTTGACTCTCTCCGTTGGTATTATTCCCTGTTCCTGTTGAGCAGTATGGGTGCCTGGCCCCACAGTAACTGAAACAGTCTCACGCAAATTGTCTTTGTGGATGTGCACCTAGGATTTTCTTTTATGTATTATTAACTTAAACTGCCACAGTTTTAACACCATATAAAAAAAAAACTCGTGCTGAGATGAATGGTTGGTCCGCACAGCGGTTAAAAGGGGTTAGAGTGAATTTTTGTAATATTTCAGGTTCTTGTAGAAAATTACAACACAGAAACAGGTCCTTTGGGCCATCTAGTCTGTGCTGAACTATTTAAACTGCCACTCCCACACCCCTACCATCCAGGTACCTACATGAACCTCTTAAATGTTGAAATCGAGTTCGCATGCACCACTCGGGATGGCTGCTCATTCCAAACCTAGATGACCATCTGTGTGAAGAAGATTCCCCTCATGTTCCCCTCAACATTTCACCTTTCACCCTTGACCCCTGGCCACTGGTTGAAGTCCCACCCAATCTCAGTGGAGAAAGCCAGCTTGCATTTACACTATCTGTGCCCCTCTACCACAATCAAATCTCACCTCGATCTTCCACATTCCAAGGAATGAAGTCCTGACCTGTTCAATCTTTCCTTATAACCAAGTACTCCAAACTTGGCAACATCCTTGTGAATTTCCTCTGAAATCTCTGAAACTCTTTTAAATCTTTCCTGTAGGTAGGTGACCAAAACATCACACAACACTCCAAATTAGGCCTCTTTTACAAGTCAACATAATATCCATCTATTGTCAGTATTTGGTTCATGAAAGCCAATGGGCTAAAATCTTTCTTTCCATCACTATCTAACTGTGATACCACTTTCAGTGAATTAAGGACTTATATTCCCAGGTCCCTTTCTTCTACAACACTCCTCCGTGCCCGACCAGTCACTGTGAAAGACCTCTGTTGGTAGGTCAGTCCAAAGTGCAACAACTCACACTTGTCTGCATTAAATTCCATTTTCCATTTCTCAAACCATTTTCCCAGGGGGTCCAGATTGCACTGCAAGCCATGATAGTCTTCCTCGCTGTCCACTACACCACCAGTCATAAATCTGCTAATCCAGTTAACCACACTATCATCCAGATTACTGATCTAGATGACAAACCACAACAGATTCAGCACTGATCCCTGTGGCAACCACTAGTCACAGGCCTCCAGTCAGAGAGGCAACCATCTGCTACCATACTGCCAAAGACAGTGTCTCATCCAATTTACTATCTCATCTTCAATGCTGAGTGACTGAAACTTCTTGACCAACCTCCCATATGAGACTTTGTCAAGCGCCTTGCTAAAGTCCATGTAGACGACATCCACTGCCTTGTCTTCATCCACTTTCCTGATAACTTCCTCGAGTAGCTCCATGAGATTGGTTAGACATGACCTACCATGCACAAAGCCGTGCTGCCTATACTTAATCAGTCCACATCTATCCAAATACTTATATTTCCGGTTCCTGAACATACGTTCCAGTAACTTTCCCACTATTCACTACTAGTCACCACTCCGTGGGTTTGGAGATTTCCCTTGAATTTCATAGAATCATAGAAATCTATAGCACATTACAGACCCTTTGGCCCACAGTGCTGTGCCGACTATGTAACTTACTCTAGAAGCTGCCGGGAGTTTCCCTAGCGCATAGTCCTCTATTTTTCTGAGCTCCATGTAACTATCTAAGAGAGTGTTAAAAGTCCCTGTTGTATCCGCCTCGACAACCGCTGCTGGCAGTGCATTCGACACATCCAACACTCTCTGTGTAAAAAACCTACCCCTGACATCCCCTCCGCATATATTTCCAAGCACCTTCAAACTATGCCCCATCCTGTTAGCCATCTTAACGCTGGGAAAAAATCCTCTGGCTATCCACACACTCAATGCCCCTCATCATCTTATACACCTAAAAAAGGCTCTAAACATAAACAAGGAAATTATACATTGCTCTGAGGATTTGTTAGAAGTAAACAAAATTATGAGGGTATAGATAGGGTAAATGCAAGCAGCTTTTTCCACTGAGGTTGGGTGGGACGACAACCAGAGGTCATGGGTAAGTGGGGAAGGTGAAAATTTAATGGGAACATTTGGAAAAGTTCTTTGCTGAAATGGTCGTGAGAGTGCAGAATGAGATGTCAGCACTAGTGGAGAATATGAGCTCGATTTCACCATTAAGAGAAGTTTGACAGGTACCTGGATGGTAGGGGTACGGAGCGTGATGATCCCGGTGCAGGTAGTTGCATTAGAGAGATTAAATGTTTTTGGCATTGACTAGATGGGCCAAATAGCCTGTTTCTGTACTGAACTTCTCCATGTTTCTGTGACAGAGAAGCTGGCCAAACTTGTTTGGAAGGGAAAAGGTAGGAGTGGCAATGGAGCAGCAATGACTGGAGTTTCTGGGAGCAATTCGAGAGCTGAGTAATCGATACATCCCAAAGACGTGGAAGCATTGGAAAGGCAGCAGGGCACAACCGTGGGTTAAATGAGAATCCAAAACCAACATAAAAGCAGAGGAGAGGGCAAACAAAAGAGCAAAAGACCATTAGGAAGCTTTTAGAATCCAACAGAAGACAACTAAAGGAAAGTCAGATGAGTTCGGGAGTGGAATTATGAAATGGCTGTCATTAATGAGTTTTGGTTGCACCCAACAGTCCGCGCCATTTAGAGGAACAAGTTATCCAGGGCCTCAATATCTCTTGAAAACCAAGATTCCCTGCACCAGTTACCATTCAACTTTTATTTTGTCAGACACATACAAACTCTACACCCTTAAAATTTCACTTCTGAAGAACTCCCACTTACCAAGTACTCCTTTGCTAAAAAACATCCTGTCCCAATTAACGCTTGTCAAATCCTTGCAAATATCATAAAAATTGGCCTTTCTCCAATTTAGAATCTCAAGAGAGGTCCAGGCCTCTGCTTTTCTGTATTTACTTGGAATCTCATGTTCAGTAGATACAAAGTGTTCCCATACACTAATTTCTGTCACTAGCCCTAGATCACTTCCCAATAGCTTATTGCACACTTCTACATAGGGAATCTTACATACTGATTAAGGTAGATTTGATAAGCTCTACCCCATCTAGTCCTTTTACAGCCTAGGATTCCAGTCAATAAACGGAAAGTTAAAATCATTCACTTTATCAACCTTTGTTTCTTGGCATAGTCCACAATCTCTCTACGGATTTGTTCCTTGAAATCCCTCAGACTGTTGGGCGCAAGCAAGTCCAAGTAATGGCTACAATATCATAATTTCATGTCCTGAGGTCTGAATGACATCTGTTTGGTGTCCAAAATGAACCTTGCCCTCAATGTCACTGAAACAAAGGAGCTGGCTGCAGACTACAGGAGAAATGGAGACAGGCTGACCCAGGATCTGGGGTTGAGAGGGTGAACAGCTTTAAGTTCCCTGGCACACACAACACCGAGGATCTCACCTGGTCTGTACATACTGGCTGTGTGGTGAAAAAGGAACAACAGCACCACTTTCACCGCAGGCGGTTCAGGAAGTGTGGGATGGGGCCCCAAATACTAACAATTTTCTACAGGGGCACAATTGAGAGCATCCTGACGGGCTGCATCACTGCCTGGTATGGGTGCTGTACTTCACTCAGTTGCAGGACTCTGCAGAGAGTGGTGCAGACAGCCCAGCGCATATGTAGATGTGAACTTCTCACTATTTAGGACATTGACAAAAACAGGTGTGTAAAAAGGGCCACTGTGTAAAAAGGATCATTGGGGACCAGAGTCACCCCAACCACAAACTGTTCCAGCTGCTACCATCTGGGAAACGGTACCACAGCCAGAAAGCCCGGACCAACAGGCCCAGGGACAGCTTCTTCCACCAGGCCCTCTGATTGATTAATTCATGCTGATACAATTGTACTTTTATTTATCCGGACTGTCCTGTTGTACATACTATTTATTATAAACTATTATAAATTTCACATTGCACATTTAGACAGAGACGTAACATAAAGATTTCTACAACTCGTGTATGAAGAATGTAAGTAATAAAGTCAATTCGATTCAATTCAACCTCTCCACTATCTGTTCTGTCATTCTGGCTCCAATCCTCTCTGCAACTTTAGTTTAACCACCCACCCCGCAGGGGAGTACCAGCAAGCCTTGCCACTAGGATACTCATCCCTTTCTAGTTCTGTTCCACTAACTAACAAATCCCCTATCACCCCTTTGACTTTCCTCTGCCAGGTAATTCCCCCCAACAGTTTCTAAAGTGTCCACCTGTTGTTGTGTGGGATAGCAACAAGAGTACTCGGCGATGGCTATTTAACCTCATTCCCCTTCCTGACTCTCATCCAGTTTCCTGTGTCCTGCACCTTGGGTGCAACTCACCTCTCTGCACGTCATACCTATCACACCCTCTGACGCTTAGATGATGCGGAATTCATCCACTTCCAGCTCCAACTCCTTAAAGTGCAGCTGGATATACACCTTCTACGTGAGGGCGTCAGGGACACTGGAGGTCTCCCCGCCTTCCCACCAATGTCCCCTCTAATTTGTAATGACCAGTGTGTGCAAAAACCTTGTGCTGTACAATTTTTACCCAGTGACAACAACATGTGCAAACTGAATTTTATATAGAGAGGTATTCATTTCAACAGTGAGCAAATCACTGTCAGTAAGAACTTTAATCTCCTCCGGTTGAGTCTTGATTGAGTTCATCTGCACTCTCATACAACCTAAGTAACAGGTTAATGAAGGATTTACTCGCTGCTGCTTTTGCAAACCACCTATTTGTGATTTTCTTGCTAAACGATGCTTTCAATTTCAGATTTCCAAATATCACTCCACTTCTTCCCACTTGAAAATTCTCCAGCAACTCTTGCATCACCACAATACACAAAGTATTGTACATAAGTATTTCCCCTGAAGTCTCACCCAGGTGACTGAAAGTGGTGAACTCAGTGATGGTAATGCAAAGGAATACTGCCTTTAAGGGCAGTAGTCTGTCTCCCTGGAGTCTGGCACATTTGTGATGTGAAAGCTACTCGTTGGCCAGGGCAAAGGTGTTTGATATCATTATGTAGCCAGACAGAATTGGTGGAAGCATGTTCTCACTGGTAGAAAAATGCAGACCGAGAGGAGGTAGAACAAGCAACACACACAAAATGCTGGAGGAACTCAGCAGGTCAGTCAGTATCTATGGAAAAGAGTACTAATGCTGAATTCCTCCAGCAATTTGTGTGTGTAGCTTGGATTTCCAGCATCTGCAGATTTCCTCTTTGTGATTGGAGGTAGAACAAAGATGATTTTCTCAACTGGTGATGTAAAAGATTTTAGAGCCACAGAATAGAACACTACAGCACAGTACAAGCCCTTCAGCCCTCCATGTTGTGCCAACCCATATAAACCTTAAAAAAAAGAACTAAACCCACACTACCCCGTAACCCTCCATTTTTCTTTCATCCATGTGCCTGTCCAAGAGGATGTTAAATACCACTAATGTTTTAGCCTCCACCACCACCCCTGGCAAGTCATTCCAGTCACTCACAACCCTCTGTGAAAAAAAAAAACTTACCCCTGATGTCTCCCCTAAACTTTCCTCCCTTAATTTTATACATATGCCCTCTGGTGTTTGCTGTTGGTGCCCTGGGAAACGGGTACTGACTATCCACCCTGTCTATGCCTCTCGTAATCTTTTAGCCCTCTATCAAGATCTAGACCAGGCATGGGCAAACTACGGCCTGCAGAACTTGATGAAATTATATTAATAAACCATGTTAACGTATTTTCCCCGCAATTCTGCCGTTTTCCCAATAGATGACGCACTCTATATACATTGACCTTTGTTGAGGTGCAGCGTATTACTCCACATTTGCGCTTTACTCTTTGTTCGGCTCGACCTATTTGTGTGAACAGGCGTTCAGCGTCATGAACATCAACAAAGCCAGCCACAGATCCAAGTTAACTGACCAACACCTCAGATCCATCCTGAGAATCGCCACAACAAAACTAAATCCAGACTTTGATGCGCTGGCTAAAAAGGGAGACCAACAACACTGTTCCCACTGAAATTAAAAATAAGTTTCTTCGTTGTGTTATGTAAAAAATGCATTTGAAAATATTTTTTTCAATAATCCTTACATGTTACATGTCATTCCTGTTAAGTGATGGACACGAGTAGTACGCAGGTGCACGTACGTTCTCAAAATAAAAAATGCGCTCCAGATCAAATAACGAGCTCCGCATACTGGCACGCTGGCATTGTTCTGTCTTTGTGCTGGTCGCTGTTGAGTTTCGGCACAGTGGACAATTGAATAAGAAGGAGTAGGACAAGCAGACCTGCATCTCCTACCGGTTTTGAAAGAAAGACAGTCAGGAGGAGAGTGATGATGATAATATCTTGAAGGATAACAGAATTTTCAGTGCTTTAAAATAATAACTGTTACTATTTAAAAAAGCTGTATTTTATTAATTTAATTTTCAGTGTTTTAAAAGTCATTTCAATAAATAGCTAAATACCATGGGACTACAAAGACAGATATTTTGTTGTAATGCATTTGTTCATTTTCAATTGAAATTAAAGCACATGTTTTCTACATATCCCATGATATTTTATTTTCTCTTATGAGGTGTATTACCAAAACACTCCGTCCATCTGCTCCTGGTCTGGCCCCCCTGTCAAATTTCAGAACCCTTTGTGGCCCACATGTCAAAAAGATTGCCCTCCCCTGTTCTAGACCTTTCATATTATTTCACATTTCATAAAGATTGAAACAGAATAGGCTGAAACACACTGTTCAAAAGTGCTGGAGTTCAATCCACTTGGTGCATTGACTCATTACATTTTTTGGGTGTATGTTTGTCAGAAACACATCCAACAGATTTCCCATCAGAAGTGCAGGTAAATTCTGTACCTGATTTCAAATGAACCACTGAGCACTCTGAAAAAAAGGTGCTGCAGAGGCCGATTTCTCCCTTGTGCTTTTATTTTTAGTGTGAACTATGTGACATTGATGGTGATTAATGATCATTACTTTCAGGCGACAGCCCTCCAAACATGTGACGAACCACAGTAAAACTTAGTGAACCTGCCCTGGTTGGGTCTTGGGTGTCGGACCAGCAGATTTTCTGTATTATTAGATGTTCTCTTATTAATACATCATACCTCACTTCCAAATCACTGTTTTTAGACATCACATTATAGAATGATGCATTCCACATAACCTGCAAGTTTAAAAGAAGCTCAGAAAATAAGGTCAAAGTAAGTTTCAAAGGCATCTCGGAAACAGAAACGTGCAAGTTTAAAGGGAGCAGAGATACCTGACTGACCTGCATGAGGTGTTGAGCTACCTAAAATGCATTCTTGAACGTATAGTGTAGATTTAAAGCAATAATTGGATTTAAATTATTTTATTAAATTAACATTATCTTGGACCTCTTAATCGTAATTCACAAGTTTAACATAGGATCAACCTTTCTGCATTTGGATAACTACAATTTTTGTTCTTTTCTTTCGAAAAATGCAGTCACATCATAACACTATTCAAATTTCAGACCAAAAGTCTTCTTTTTCCCCCTTCTATTTTTTCCCAGGAAAAAAATACTATAAACTTTTTGCTATTTAAAATTGGTAACATTTATCAATTCATGCTGTTGTTTAAAATTAAATTGCTTAACTCCATGAAGCAAACTTGCAAGTTCACGAGCTAATAAAGAATTGAACAAAGAGGATTGTATATTTTACGCACAAAGCAGCATAATATCAATGCTCCTACATCATAAATTGGGAGAAATGTACACATCCCAACCTTATTAGGTATTTGTACTCAATTTTTCCCACAGATGGTGAACTGCTAAACTTGGCTGGTTCATCAGGCACAGCATGGAGTAGATCTGAAGGGAGCTGGAGTGGTTTGTGTATTTGCAGCAGTGCTGGGAGGAAAAATCAGCATGAATGATGAATGTCTTTAATGTCCCTTCCTATAAAATGCTCGAAAGATGGTTCACACTTATTTGACCTTGAGCTTTTTTTTTAAAACCATATTACACTTTAGTCAGGATTACTTAGAATTTCAACATCTCTCTTCCAGTGAAAATAATAAGTGGGAAGGGGTATAATTTAAAGATCCTATATATTGTTTAATCCACCCCGTTCTAATGAAATGTTTATTCAGTTATTTATGCTATTGACAAGGCTCTGAATAAAGCAAATGAGGACCAATAGGTGTGATCCATTCTTACAACCAGTTCGATGGCATAATTTTAAACTCACTTCCCCAAGTTTTCACACTTAGGAGCAGAATCACAAGAAGAGCTGGCAAATGACCAGGGAAAGCTTCACACAGAATCACAGAATAATTATTATAAAATATTGTTGGCATGAAAGGAGATCATCAACCAGAACTATCCTTTCAACTCCAATCCTTTTCTCTTGCCCTGCATCACTGCAAAAATTCACTCTCATTTCCTTTCCAATTCTATTTGAAAGTACTGTCTTAGTCTTCGACAGTACTGTCCTGTGGATATCCACTAACTGTGCTCTGGAAGTCCAATCCAAAGTAGAATCTTTGCTAATCTACAATACTAGCATTGTACCTCACCATACTTTATCCCTATTTTCTAATCACAGGAAAGACTAAGTACTAATTTAAAACAAAGGCTAAGATTTAAACTTTAATCTTATGGTGATAATCATCTAATGTTATACTGCTATATATAAATAAAAGGGGTGCTAGATCAGTTTGTGGCCTAAGGTAGAAGGAGTCAATTTTAGAAAATCCAGCACATCTATTTTTCAACATAGTCCGTTCCTACATTTACACACTTAGTCCAGCGGTCGTGTAACATACGAATCTTGGACCTCCAGAGAGTGTCCACAGATGGGTGATTGATAAGTTTTGTTCCCTTTCTCCGAGTTCCTAATCCTTGCATTTAGATAGCTGGAGCTCAGCTCTGTCTGAGAGATCCATCGGTTCCCATTCCCTCATCAGCCGGAAGCTCCCCGGGGCCCGTGTCCGGATCGTGGGGCTGAGAGAGAGGGAAGAGAGCAGGACTGTCCCGGGGTTGCTGTCCACGGTCTCCGAAATTCAGAGGAATTATCCCGAAGTCGGTGTTTAAGATTAAAACACGGAAAATCACTCTTACCTGCAACCGACATTTTCAAAGCCTCGTGTGCTGCGCGCATGCGTGATACTCGAGGATGTCATCAGCCTGACGCTTGCGCAGTTCATCAGTGCTTCAGCGCCTGATAAAAATTATTCGCGCAGAGCCTTCTGGGTAACACCGGTGCCATTAAACAGTTCTTGAAGTACCGGTTCAATGTCCATATCACATTTTTTTCGGGTATATAGAGAAAGTCTGCAGCTTTTTTAACGCAGGAAGCGGTTCACATGAACAATATACTCAATATCAACGTGTATTTAATGCCAAAGTAAAATGTGGATATAAAACACAAGAGATTCTGCAGTGGCTGGAAATACAGAGACGAGCACACACACAAAATGCTGGAGGAGCTCTGCAGTTCAGGTAGCAACTAAGCAGCGGAGTCCACAGTCTAGGCATGCTGAAGAGGCTCGGTCTAAAAGTTGTTTATTTATTCCTTTCCACAATTGCTGCCTGATCTTTTGATTCCCACTAGTATTTTGCAGAAACTAACAATCTTTTTTTTCGGTCAACCAGTTTCCAAATTTTTCTGATCTTCCCTTTGTAGCCATATCCTGTTGGTCTGTTTCTTCCCTCTCCTCCTCCTCCTAAACTCCAGACTCACTCTCTCTGGAGCCGCAAAGCCTGACTCAGGCTGGCAACTCTTTGGTTTCTGACTCTGCACCATTGAAGATTCACTCGCTAGTCTGCTGTCAGACTTTAGAGGTGCATTGTGTTACGAGACCGCAGATTCGTTTACTGTGAGTGTCGCTTTGAGTGCCTGAGTGAGGCGGCTCTGTGACGTCACACAGGCGCTGCAGCAGAGACAGAGAGACAGAGGGGGGAGGAGAGGGAGAGATAGAGGGAGAGGAAGAGTGAGAGAGACTTCAGGTTGTCACTGCTATGCCCAAAAAATTGGGTTGATCATCGGCACGCAGTGCACAACGAATGTGTGACTGTCACTTCGTATAATCCATATGTGTGGATTTCCCTTACCCGGAATCGGGGTGTTCTGTGGTAACCACCCGAAGAAGATATTCTTGTGACTGTCACCTGGTGATATTTCTAAGTGTATTTCGGAACTAATCGACGGATAAGATCTTCGGCGACTGTTATTCCGTTCACCCAGCGTGGAATGTGTGTGGAATTCTTCGTAGTTGCCTTCTCTCTACATCTTCGTGCGGATTTACAAATCTCTCCTCTCACTCACTTATTCCGTGGATTACTGAACTTTTCCACTTTACCATCTTAAGACTTTAAGCATTGTTTCCCAAGTTTGATAGTTTGGAATACGTACAACATCGTTAATTGCTGTTTATTTCGTTCAATCTTTTAGATTTGGAGTAGATACTAATGAAGAGAGTGGTTTTAACATCGAAACCTGACTCCGTTAGTGATCTATTGCTGCTGGTACGTAAAAATTGCAACAAGCCAGCTGTCTGAGGCACAGTCCTTTAAAATAGGTAAAAATTACACAAAACATTGAAAAGAGCGGAGAAGAAGGAGTTTAACCAACTTCGTCCAGAGCCCTGAACAACGTCACAACCACAGTGAGCTCATCGTCTTGTTCAGCCCGGAGAAAATCATGCAGGAAATTCATGCAGGTGTATAAGATGATGAGAGGCATTGGTCGTGTGGATAGCCAGAGGCTTTTTCCCAGGGCAGAAACGGCTAACACGAGGGGGAATAGGTTTAAGCTGCTTGGAAGTACGTACAGAGGAGATGTCAGAGCTAAGGTTTTAAAGCAAAGAGTGGTGTTTGTGTGGAATGCATTGCCAGCGATGGTGGCAGAAGCGAATACAATAGAGTATTTTAAGAGTCTCTTAGATAGGTACACGGAGCTTAGGAAAATAGGTGGCTATGCGGTAGGGTAATTCTAAGCAGTTTCTAGAGTAAGTTACATGGTCGGCGCAACATTATGGGCCAAAGCGTCTGTAATGTGTTGTAGGTTTCTATGATTCTCTGAAATTCAAGAGAAATCTCCTATCCCACGGAGCGGTGACTAGTTGTAACCTGTCATCACAGGGAGAGTGAGAGGGGAACGGCAGAGTTAGATTTTAATATACTGATATGGAACAGAAACATGGGCAGGGACCAGATGGACAGAGTGGCCACTCTAGTGTACATTGTGAGTGTGTTAGAGACGATAAGAACCTGAGACACGGGATTTGATAGAGTTGATTTATCTTTCACAGATCCACAATATTAAACACCAGTCTAGTTTAAGGCTAACATCAGCAGAACAGACTCCTCCAATGCTCAGTGACCAGGGTTCAGTCCTGGGTGCGGTGTGCAGCCGCAAGAACTGCAGAATCTGACAGTAACAGTCCCTCATGAACCTGCAGCTGCCTTCAGTCACCGTGATGGTTAAACATTTAACACGGAGCTGATTTGAACTTCCTCCCTGATGTGAAGTTGCTGGTGTTGCAGCAGCTGGGATGATTGAATAAAACTCTTTGCTCACTCCGGACAGAAATGTGGCCTCTATTTATTGTGAACTCACCGGAGCATCACAAGGTGGGTTAACTGAATGAGTCTCTTCGCACACACGGAGCAGGTGAACGGCCGCTTCCCAGTGCGAAGCTGTTGGTGAATCTGCGATGGCCGACTGAATCCCTTCCAAAATGAGATCCAGGGAATGATATCTCACTGCTCGGAACGTCATGGCGATGTATCCAATCACATCACGTACATGGACACGTGCTCGGGCTCTCCTTATCGCGAGTGGGGCGCTGTCTTCTCCAGCATCTCCGCCTCCACATTCAAGGATCGGCGGCATTCAAGCGCTGGTGAACTGACAGATACAGCGGCACTAACGAGCTGTCGTGTTTGTGAGTCCCAGCATAAAAGTCGTTCAGAGAGAAAAATCAAACTCCCACCCCAACCCCAGCTTAAAAAAAGAACGGCATCCCGATCATCAATCTACAAACGCCACCCCTCTGGACAAAAGGGAACAATAACATCGACCCCCCCCCCCCAAAGGAAACAACCCTACCCCGCACAGCAGCGGAGGAGCCGGTGTCACCAGGGTAGCTGAAATCTGGAACTCACTGCCCGAGGTGGTGGTGGAGGCAGGTCCCTTCACAACACTTACGAAGAGGATGAGCATTGAAACTGCCGAGATACAGTCGGCTGTGAACCAAGTGCTGATAAATGGGACCAGTGTAGACAGTGAGTGGATGGTCAGAACAGGTATGGCTGCCCAAAGGCCTGTTTCCGTGCTGTGTGATCCACCACTCCGGACATGGTAAATTAACGATGGTGGCACCACAAGGAATTGATTTCAAAACTCCACACCCCTCTCCAATCTGAAATAAACCAGACTGCACCCCTTTCTCACCTATGGGAATATCTGTTTCTGTCAAAGTAGCATAGAGATTGGTCACTTCTGCTAAACAACTGGCAACTGATGAAGTTCCTGTGTCTTCTTCCATTAATGTTGCTTCCTTACAGCAAAACTAACCCTCTCACTGTGTCAGAATCAGTGATTAAATCAGACCCCAAACACTGTGCTTTAATCCCTGCACGTTATAACTGGAACCATCTCACTGAGGGTCTGATGGAGACATAGGATCACATCTCCTTGCTTCGCACATTTCAAATACCCTCAGAATGGTTTTCTGATTCAGTCTGAAGGTTATGGTACATTCAGCTCGTCATCAGACCTGAAAAATCATGTCTTCCCGCAGCTGGTTCCTCCTGTTGGTGTGTCCTCTTTCGTCCACCTCCAGGGAAGCTGCATCTCCACACAGACTCCTCACTTGAGAATACACACAGTGTATTCTGTTGACTAATACACTGTGTGTGGACTCCGCTGGCAGTTCTGGTGTTGTGACCCGAATCGAGACAAACACCACGCTGCCCACTCCACCAACAACACGGCACAGCCGGACACATAACAGGGGACTTTACATCCCACAACACTGGATTCAGTGATGAAACCCGTGATTAATGTTGTCCCACTGAAAAGTCCATTAAGGTGCTTTTAAATGCCAGCGCTCGCCCACAGGTGACGTCAGACACAGTTCCCACGCGCCTGACGTCACACATGGGCTCCCCACACCGGGATCTGCCCTCACGTGCGCGGTGTCTTACGTCACCCACGCGCTGCTGTGCTCGAGGTTTATCAGTTTAACGGCTGGGCTAATAATCACGTGACCAGCCCCACCCCACCGCTGTCAACACAGGATTCAGGAGCTACGCTATTCCTATTGGTGCTAAGCGATGTCAATCACTGTTTAGTCGCGAAGGCGGACAAGCCGAGTGGGCGTTACCCCGCTGAGTTCGTCTCCCGCTCAAGCGCCGACCGCCTCCTCAGAGCGGAGAAAACCTCAAAGTAAATGTCCGCTTTCTGATTTATTTCCATTTCCCTCCGAGGGAAGTTGGGGCGTTTGTGAAGCGTCTCCCGCGGCCGGAGTCTGATGTATCGCTGAGAGGCAGGAGGAGAGCACTCGCTACGTCGGTTCGATGCCGGTTCCCCGGGGAGGGAGGGATTTTATTGAAAGGATGAAGATGCTGAAAGAGGGTGTGGACAGGATGTTTGTCCCGGTGGGGACAGGAGGGGCTCATCTGTGGAAATGTCCGAGCCCACGGTGTTGTCGAGCAGAGAGATTCACCACATTGGGGGCAAACACCGGCAGACTGTTGCTCTGCAAGCGGGGCCAATGGTCCGGGCAAAGTGACAATCATTTGTGCTTTGTTGGGATTGTACCTGGAATATGGTGTAAAATCCCGCTCCCCAGACTAACACGGGTTATACAGACCAAAGAACAAACTGCCGGAGGAACTCAGCGGGTCGGGCAGCATCTGTGGAGGGAAATGGACCGTCAACATTTCGGGCCGAGACCCTCCCTCTGGACTGAGAGTGGACGGGAAATAGTCAGAGAAAAGAGGAGAGGGGTGGGGATGGGGCAAGGGCTGGGGAGAGAGAGGTGGATCCAGGTGAGGGGGGAGGTGGGACGGTGGAAATAGTGACAGGGGTGGGAGGTGAGTGGTCGGGGCAACATGGGTCTGCAGAAGATGGTAATTAATTCCACAGAGGATTAACAAAGTGGTTGGAGAGTATTTGTTATAAAGAGTGCAATGAAGATTCACCAGACTGATCCCTGGAGTGGTGGGTCATCATATGAAGAAAAATGAAATGTGATAACCCTTTCATTTAGAGAATCGAGGACTGAGAGGTGAATATTGAAATGCACAACATCATTACCGGTTGAACCAGGGATCCCAGTCTCTGAAAAGAGGAGTGGTCTGTCAGGGACTGAGATGAGGGGAAATGTCTCCACTCCGAGGGTGGTGAATGTCTGTAAATCCCCACCACAGAGGGCAGTGAAGACTCAGTGATCGTCCCCATGTAAAACAGAGGCCGGCAGTTGTGTGGAGACCGAAGGGGTGGAGGAAATGAGGATTGGGCAGGAACGTGTGGCTGAGATGGGAGAGCAGCCGCCTCCTTGCTGATGGTTAGAGGGGCTGAATGGCCTCTTCCTGCTGTTTCTCACTTGATGTTTCAGAGTTCCTGTCCAGCAAGGCTCTGGAGGAATGTAAATAGAAATTAGAGTTTATGAACACAGAACTGATTTAAATGAAACGTGAACATTTCCTGTTTGGGTCTGAATTATGTTTTGGACCTGGATGGGAATGAGCCGGTGACTCTGTGACCTGGAGGTGGAGGGAAAAGGATCGGGGAAGATATGGTGTGGAAAAATAATCATGTATCTGGGATAAATATGGAATAATGTGGGGAATGTGGTGGATGGGTTTGGCAGCGTGTGAGGGGTGAGGAGCAGAGTCACCGGTTCAGGAGGGAGTCCCTCCACCCGTCACCTGATCCCGGTTCCCGTTCACGTTTTTCTGCAGATCTGCAGCATCTGCGGGTCACTGCTCTACGTGTCCGTGTAGCTTCACCTTTCACCAGTTCAGACAAGGCAGTGAGATCCGGATCTGTCACGTCCTCTCGTTGTTTGTGGACAATGTTTATTTCTCTGCAACACGTTCTGTTGTTTCATTCCACTGTTTTGTGGTGCTGAAGTGCAGCCGATGTTTCTGGGTGTCTGACCCGTTTATGTGAGAATTTAGCCTTTTCTATTTATCTGCGCTTCTCATAAATGTGTAAAGTTTAGTTCAGCTTCACTTCAGAATTTCCAAAGCAACACCCAGTCAGTCAAATTGCTCCACACAATTAAAATAGCTTATTGCATTTTTTCCATTTTTGTACTATATATATGTATATTCATATTTTAAATCACAATTGTTAAAATCTATTGTTCTGAATTATTTTCTACTGCTGCCGCAGGGACAACGAATTTCATGACACAAGCCGGTGCTATTAAACCGGATTCTGATGGGAGACCCACCACCCTGATCCCAGGGACCACAGATCGTGATGTGAGATTGAAGCATTTTCCATATATTTGCATTCCTCAGAAATGACAACAGTTCAGTTTCCTTCTGAGCTTTCAGAGCAGAAGCTCAGTCTGTTTAATATTTCCACACAATTAAAATGGGAAATTTGTTTATTATCATCATGTACTGAGCTACAGTGAAAATCTTGCCTGACGTACCATCCACACAGATGGATACATTCCAACAGTACATTGAGCTGATATACAACAAAATAATCACTGTAACAAAGCATTATGGCTGCAGAGAAAGTGCAGTGCAGATAGACAAATGGTGCAGGGTCACGTCCAGTTACATTGTGAGGTTGAGTCCATTTTATCATTCATTTGGCTTATAGCTGTAGACAGGAAGCCATACTTCAGCCTGGTGTTACGCACTTTAAGGGTTTTGTATCTCTTCCCCGATGGGGGAGCGGGCTTGCAGCAAGAATGTCCAGGTAATGAGGTTTTTTGTGTACATGGCCTGCTTTTCCGAGGGAGTGGAAATGTAGGAAGAGTCCATGGAGTGGAGGCTTGTTTCTCTGATGTTCTCTGCTCTCCAAAGTTCTCTGCCGTTCCTTGCAGTCATGGGCAGAGCAGTAGCCATACAAAGGCATGAAGTATCGACAAGGAGCTCAGAGACCTTCACCCTGCCTTGTGTAGCTGGATCCTGGACTTCCTGTCAGATCGCCGGCAGGTGGTAAGAGTGGGCTCCATCTCCTCTGTCTCCCTGACCCTCAGCACACATACCCCACAGGGTTGTCACTTTGGACCCCTCCTTTACTCTTTGTGCACCCATGACTTGTGTTGCCACCCACAGCTCCAATCTGCTAATTCAATTTTGCTGACAACAGTACATTGATTGGCCTCATCTCAAATACTGATAACAATCAATCAAATGCCTTCTGACAAGGGTCGGTCCAAACAAACTTTTCACGCTTCTTCAGGAGATTGGTCAGAGGAAGAGCAATCGCAGCAGAGTTCTTACGATAATATCTATCCATTCCCAGAAACCTTCTAAGAGCCTTCTCAGCAGTCAGAATAGGAACTGGAGAAATTGTCTGGACTTTTGCCCGAACAGGAGCCAACTTGCTTTGACCGACAACAAAGCCAAGATAGGTCATACTGGCATGGCCAAATTCACTCTTAGCCAAGTTAACTGTAAGGTTGTCCTGGGAAAGCCTGTCAAATAGCTTTTCTACTGCAGAGATATGCTCTTCCCAAGTGCCACTCCCTGTAACTAAGTCATCAATATAGGTATCTGTGTGTTCTAACCCTCGAATTACAAAATCAGTCATTCTCTGGGATGTTCCTGGAGCATTTTTCCTTCCAAAAGGCAAAACATTGTATTCATACAACCCAGATGGTGTCACAAATGCAGAAATTTCTCTACCTCTGTCCATCAATGGAACACACCAATACCCTTTCAACAGATCAATCGTTGTAAGATATTAGCTTTTCCAGCCTTATCGATGCAATCATCCACTCTAGGGATAGGATAGGCATCTGTTTTTGTTACTGTATTTACCTTTCTATAATCAGTGCAAAATCTAACACTACCATCAGGTATGGGCACAATAATGCAGGGTGACTCCAATCTCATTTTGAAGGCCTAATAATACCATTCTCCAGCATATACTCAATTCCCTGGTCAGCCAATTTACACTTTTCTACGTTCATGCAATTTGGGTGTTGTTTAATCAGTTTAGCTTGACCAACATCTACGTCATGTACTACGACCGTGGTTTGCTTGGGAACAAAGGGAAATAAATCTTTAAACTTCAGAAATAATTCCTTCAGCTGTTAACCATATAAACCATATAACAATCACAGCACGGAAACAGGCCATCTTGGCCCTCCTAGTCCGTGCCGAACCCTTAATCTCACCTAGTCCCACCTACCCGCACTCAGCCCATAACCCTCCACTCCTTTCCTGTCCATATACCTATCCAATTTTACCTTAAATGACACAACTGAACTGGCCTCTACTACTCCTACAGGAAGCTCATTCCACACAGCTATCACTCTTTGAGTAAAGAAATACCCCCTGGTGTTTCCCTTAAACTTCTGCCCCCTAACTCTCAAATCATGTCCTCTAGTTTGAATCTCCCCTACTCTCAATGGAAACAGCCTGTTCACGTCAACTCTATCTATCCCTCTCAAAATTTTAAATACCTCGATCAAATCCCCCCTCAACCTTCTACGCTCCAATGAATAGAGACCTAACTTGTTCAACCTTTCTCTGTAACTTAATTGCTGAAACCCAGGTAACATCCTAGTAAATCGTCTCTGCACTCTCTCTAATTTATTGATATCTTTCCTATAATTCGGTGACCAGAACTGTACACAATATTCGAAATTTGGCCTTACCAATGCCTTGTACAATTTTAACATTACATCCCAACTTCTGTACTCAATGCTTTGATTTATAAAGGCCCGCGTTCCAAAAGCCCTCTTCACCACCCTATCTGCATGAGACTCCACTTTCAGGGAACTATGCACAGTTATTCCTAGATCTCCCTGTTCCTCTGCATTCCTCAATGTCCTACCATTTACTCTGTATGTTCTATTTGGATTATTCCTGCCAAAATGTAGAATCTCTCACTTCTCAGCATTAAACTCCATCTGCCAACGTTCAGCCCATTCTTCTAACCGGCATAAATTTCCCTGCAAGCTTTGAAAATCCACCTCATTATCCACAACACCTC